>NC_141285.1:24840178-24882678 GCF_037954325.1 Fistularia commersonii
ATTAATTCATTGTCATTTCCATAATTATTTATAATCAACATCATCACTATTATCTATATATTCTCATGATCATCACAATCATTTTTATTATTAGCATTAAGATGATCATAATTACTGCTGTTGATTTTGCTATTGTCATGTTAATTATCATTGTATTATTGTTATTATCATCTTCATAATCATTATTATTAGCATTAACATAATAAATATAATAATTATCATTACCATTATCTTCTCATCATCATCATCATCATTATTTTTATTTTTATTTTTATTATTATTATTAGCAGTAGCAGTTGTAATAGTAGCAGCAGCATTTATCATTATTCACTTCACTTTTAAAGCGTCTTTGAGTACCATGAAAAGCGCTATACAAATCCAATGTATTATTATTATTATTATTATTGTTGTGGTTGTTTGTTTTTTATTGTTAATATTATTATTGTTATTATTATTATGCTAATGTTGTTGCTATCATAATCATTGTTGTCCTCCTCGTCATTATTATTGTTGTCCATGCTTTTTTTAATTTTAAATAATAACAGTAAGTTCCCTGTTTACATCTGCTATAGTGATCCTGCTGTTTTATCTCGTATTTTTCCGCCGTGTTTCCCAGCCGACGGGCTCAGACCCTCCCGCCCCGCCCACCCGGCCGGCCTTCGCTCGGCTGAACTCTGCCTGAACCTTCACTTGAACCCTGGATGAACTTGGCTAACCTGACCCATTAATCTACTTTGGATTTAAAGCGGGGTCTACGGTGGCCCACGAGGAGCCTCTCAAGCTGATTCAGAGTCAGCAGCTGCAGAATCACCTCCTAATCACTTAACACGTGCACGCCGGCGAGCCGAAGAGGGGGGGGGGGATTGCGTAAGAAGGCGAGGGCCGGAGGGGGGGCGGGCGGGCGAGCGGCGGTTGACAGGGAATGAGCAGTCAACACAAAAACAAAGAACGCGGGTGTTTTTGTTCCACGGTGGTCCAGACACAGAAGGCGCCGCCGGGACGGAAACGTCGCCGTCCGTTTGTCGTTAAGAACCGAGAATCCGACGGCCTGCTTGATGCCCGGCCGGGGGGGTGGGGGGGGGGATTAAGTCACACACACACACACACTCACGCATGCTCCTATGGCACACTGACGTCATCTAATTTTAATATTTAATCGTTCGCGCATCCCGCTGAGCAGTGGAAAGGAAAAAAAATCCACATATGTAATTAACTAGTAATTACACAGTTATAGATTCAGGAAGCGGGATGATGAGTCGACGCGAGCGAAGCTAGTTTAGCTCAGATGTCAATCCGCCACACCCGAACCCAGCGGGGAGTGTTTTCATGGAAATGTACCTTCGTTTCCATGAGCAAAATCCAAATATTTTCAATTTAAACAAGCGAACACACCACGCCGCGCAGCATCCCAGGCGGCGATTTCATCATCGCTTCCGAATGTAGGTCAGTGTGTGAGCATCCAAAACACACTGGTTGTGGGGGGGCTGGTGTGTGTGTGTGTGTGTGTGTTTGGGGGGGGGGAGGGTGACATCCCAGAATGAATCAGCCAAATATTTTGATCTATAACGGACGCTTCTCTGCCTCCTGGCAACACGGGAGCTCAGGCTCTTCCTCCTCCTCCCCCCTCATCCTCTCAATGACGAGTGTTTTCAAAGTGCAGTGTGTATGTGTGTGTGTGTGTGTGTGTGTGTGTGTGATGGGGGGGGGCGGGAGGAAGCCCAGAGGGAAGTTGCATGTATGAATGTACTTGTAAATATGTTTTGAATGTGTGTGTGTGTGTGTATTGAGCTGCATGAGGTGTGTTTGTGTGTGTGTGTTCAGTGGGGGTTCTCCTCCAACACCAGGTGCTATAAATAGCTGTAAACTCTGAATGACCCCCCAAGCTGCTGGCGAGTCAGCCTGATTTAGCTTGGCGTCTCTCGATGTAACGGCTCAAGCTGCAATAATATCGCCAACATGGAGGATGGAGGGGGGGGGGGGGGGCATCTCCGCCGCGGACTGTACTCTCCAGGGGGGGAAGGTACAGTGCGGCCGCCTAGCGCTTAACGCGCCCTGACAGGAGGTAGGTTCCCGCGCCCCTCCCCCACTCGCGCCCCCCCGCCCCAACTTTTTCTTTCCGCCAGGATCACATCGGGATTTACGAGGAAGTATGAAACTGTTTGCAGACGATACCGCCGTATCTGTCGGAGAACGTTTGGGACGCGGCGCCTGACGTTCCTGAAAGTGTATCCGGAAAGCCGCCCCTGGCGATTGTCCATCTTGGAAGACGGACGCTAGGCGACCGTTACGGCACGGAGCTCCGAAAACGGAGATGACAGGGGTCAAACACGGGGGTCGACGGCACGGCGGCCTCGTGACAACGCGGCGGCTCACGCTTGAACTACAGAGTCGGGTTCTGCCGCGTCTTGACGGACAGGCTGTCAGGTCTCATCATACATCGGCGCACGCCGTCAACGAATCGCCCGACGTGGGTTTTGCGGAACCGCCGCATCCGGAGGGCGAAACCGAGAACTTGGTTCGAGATCTCGGCGCCGGTGTTTAGTCAAGCTTCGGTAAAGATGAAGGTTCAGCACACAAGTCACATCCTCGCGGTAAATAATCCCTTTTGGTCCGAACCGGAGAAATCAAGATCATGTGTCATGACTTCCTGCGAGGGATTCACTGACCGCGCGCACGCCGTCGCTGCCGCCGCCACGCAATAAGCACCGGAAACACACGCTTGGAGAAAATCAGCTCAAACAATGTTCCACATTGCACGAGGGCGGGAGTCAATCAATCGGTTAAAAAGTACTTCGACGCGTCTTTTCGATAGTATTGATCTTCCGAAGGGTTAAAACACAGTCAGTGATTTTGTGTATTTTGTTTTGTTTTGTTTTGCCGCCACAAGTAAACGCAGCAGAGCCACGCACGGTTTATACTACGTGTCAAACGTCTGCGTTGACCAGAAACTACATTTTCCACAATTCATGCCGATTAAGCGACGGCATCCCGCCATCAGATCACAGTGTTTCCACACTAATGCGATTTACAACAAGTGGAGTTGAGAAATACAAATGACGGGAAGGCGAATACATGTTTGTGCTTGAAGGAGAAAAACCGGACTGTCTTTTGTGTTTTGAGGCGGCGTCGGTTGTCAAAAAGTACAATCTACGTCGGCATTTTGACACCAAACACGGAGCTAAGTATGCTAAAGCCTTCAAGAAGAAAAACAAATTAAAATCCAAGTACAATAGCAGCAGAATGTGTTTATGAAACACTGCAGCAGTGAACGCTAGCTTTGTAACAGAGCAACTAGAGAAAATATATATTTTCTTACATCTATGCAAATGTATATGTCACATTATGGATGTACTAAATTGGATGTACAGTAAATATAACTACTCTTTAATGTGAAATATCACATTAAAGAGTAGTTCCATTAATTTTACATTACATTTGGTTATATTAAGTTACATTTATATTGATACTGTTACATGTGACCCTTTGAGGAAAACCATTATGCCGGACCAGTAAAATCATTACCTAGAAGTAACTCTAATTTTTCCTTTGTTTTAATGTAAAGGAGGTTAACAGATAAATTATAAAAATCTTTATTTGTAATAAACGGTTCCTCAGCAAAATACATGACGAATGAATATTATAATGAATATTTAAAAATGATTGATGAAATTACACCCTAAAAATACTGTTGAGTTAAAAGAGAAAATCTTGTCACTGTAGGCAAATTTGCCACTAGAATTTTTTTAAAAATTGATATGTAGCGTGCATAAGAGGAGGTATCATGTTGGCTAATGGTGGCTATTCTTGTTATTAAATCAATCTTTTTAATTTTGCCAGTTTTTGTGGTTTTTATAGAAATAAGAAAGCAAAAGATTGTTTTAACAATGTCACTTGATGTATTTTCATCAAAAAAATCATTTTGGTTTCAAATTTTCAAGCATTTTCATTTTTTTCTTGCCTGTTTTTTTTTTTTTTTTAAACCCAACGTATGAAAAAAAAACATGCGGGCCGCACGATCACAAAGTTTTGATTTCAGGCAGGGGGGTTCCACAAAATATTGTTCCAGGGGCCGCAATTGGCCCGCGGGCCAGGAGTCTCAGACGTCTGATCTGGGCTGAACCGAACCGAACCAGGAGCCGGAGCTTCACCAGATCAGGACGGAAGGAAAACAGGAAAACAATCCTGAGGATCATCTCGTTCCCGGATCGCCATCGGCCGGAGGGAGGAGGGGTCACCTCGGGTTTCTGCCCCCCCACCGCCCTTTTTCCTCCCCTTGCTGGCATTGTTGGGGGTGGCTTATGATATCTGGGCGAGGGGAACGAGGAGTCAGCCAAGTTCAGGTTTCTCCAGACCAGACTCATGATAATCTAACTCGAAAAACAGCCGCTCGCAAATCCCGGCGCTGTTTTGGCAACAGTGGTTGGATCTGTGCAACCGGCGGAAAAAGTTGACACCGTCGCCGCCGCCGGCAACTGTCTAAATGTGGAGATGAGGCCGGCGCCTCCCACGAGACGCCCAGCGCACGAACGTGAGTGGCGGCGCCCCCGAAATCTGAAGCGGCGTGCGGCACCAATGACGACCAGCTGCATTGAGGCGGTGAGGAGCTGCTGGTGCTAGCGTCGATCCTCAGGATCCAATGAAAACGGTCGATGCAGTCGACGTGGAGAGTTTCTCCCTGGGATGACGGGGGGGGGGGAGGGGCTCAGCGAGCAGGCCGGCTCACCTTCTGGACGCCGCCTAAGCCGAGGAATCATTAATGTAAGAGGACATTGAGCAGCATAAGCAACATTTGGGACTAATAGTCTTAGTCTGCCTGGGATCTTTTTAAACGTGGCCGTGCCGTTTGCCTGGCGGGCACGGGGACGGGCTGGACCAGACCGGGAGCTCGGGTCAAATCGGTTTAGCCCAGGTTGACGCAAAAGCGGCGAAATAAAATACTTACACTGCTGTCTTATTCCAGATTATCAGACAGCACTGGAATCATCTCAAAAAAGAAAGAAAAGCATCTTAATCTATCAACGGACTTCTTTTTGGGTCCGAAAGGCCCCGGGACTCCTGTATAAACACCTCAACAAACAACTTTTGCTCTGTCACTTCCTCTCCTTTCCAGAGCATACCTCCACCTCTCTAGATTTTCCTCCACCTGTTGTCTGCTCTCACTACAGATCACAGTCTTCTTCTTCTTCTTCTTCTTCTTTCGGCTTTTCCCGTTAGGGGTCGCCACAGGGAGTCAACTTTCTCCATCTAACCCTATTCTCTGTATCTTCCTCTCTCACACCAGCTACCTTCATATCCTCTCTCACTACGTCCATAAATCTTCTCTTTGGTCTTCCTCGAGACCTCTTGCCTGGCAGCTCCAATTCCAGCATCCGTCTACCAATACATTCACTATCTCTTCTCTGTACATGACCGAACCATCTCAGTCTGGCTTCTCTGACCTTCTCTCCAAAACATCGAACATGTGCCGTCCCTCTGATAGATTCATTCCTGATCCTATCCATCCTGGTCACTCCCAAAGAATATTGTAGTCCATGGATATCTCTGCCTAACCTCATCTGTCAGCCTATCCATCACCATTGTGAACAAGAAGGGGCTCAGAGCTGATCCCTGATGGAGTCCCACCTCCACCTTTAACTTCTCTGTTACCCCCACAGCACACTGTACCAGTGTCTCACAGCTAGCATACATGTCCTGCACCAGTTTAACATACTTCTCTTCCACTCCAGACTTCATTGTATGGCTCATCAACTTTATCCCTCTATAGTTGACACAATTCTGCACATCCCATTATTCTTAAAAATAGGCACCATCACACTTTGTCTCCATTCTTCAGGCATCTTCTCACTCTCTAAGATCCTGTTGAATAATTTAGTCAGAAAATCTACCGCTGCCTCTCCTAGACACTTCCACACCTCCACAGGTATATCATCAGGACCAACTGCTTTTCCACTCTTCATCCTCTTCAATGCCCTTCTCACTTCACCTTTTATGCTTTGTGCTACTTTGTGGTTTACAATAGTCACCTCTTCTACCCTTGCCTCTCTTTCATTTTCCACATTCATCAGCTCTTCAAAGTACTCTTTCCATCTTCCCATCACTCTTCTAGCATCAGTCAAAACATTTCCCTCTCTGTCCTTAATCACCCGGACCTGTTGTACATCCTTTCCATCTTTATCTCTCTGTTTCGCCAATCTGTATAAATCTTTCTCTCCCTCCTTACTATCAAACCGAGCATACAAGTCATCGTACGCCCTTTGTTTTGCCTTTGCTACCTCTATCTTTACCTTACGTTGTATCACCCTGAACTCCTGTCTGTTCACTTCAGTCCTCTCAGTATCCCACTTCTTCTTCGCTAACCGCTTTCTCTGTATACACTCCTGCACTTCCTCATTCCACCACCAAGTCTCCTTATCTACTTTCCTCCCAGATGACACACCAAGTACTCTTCTACCTGTCTCCCTGATAACACTAGCTGTAGTTGTCCAATCATCTGGAAGCTCTCCCTGACCACCCAGACCTTTTCTCAACTCCTCCCTGAAAACCATGCAACACTCCTCCCTTTTCAGCTTCCACCACTTTGTCCTCTGCTCTGCCTTTGTCCTCTTCATCTTCCTTGTCACCAGAGTCATCCTACAAACCACCATCCTATGCTGTCTGGCTACACTCTCACCTACAACTACTTTGCAGTCACTGATCTCTTTCAGGTTACCTCGTCTATACAAGATGTAGTCTACCTGCATGCTCCTACCTCCGCTCTTATACGTTAGCCTATGTTCCTGTTTTTTTCTGGAAAAATGTATTCACTACAGCCATTTCCATCCTTTTTGCAAAATCTACCACCATCTGTCCCTCTGCGTTCCTATCCTGGATACCAAATCTGCCCATCACTTCTTCATCACCTCTATTGCCTTCACCAACATGTCCATTGAAGTCTGCACCAATGACCACTCTCTCATTTCTGGGAATATTCTGCATCACTTCATCTAACTCATTCCAGAACTTCTCCTTCTCTTCAGATTCACATCCCACCTGCGGGGCATAGCCACTAACAACATAGAGCATCACACCTTCAATTTCCAGTTTCAGACTCATAAGTCTATCTGACATTCTTTTCACCTCCAGAACATTCCTAACAAACTCCTCCTTCAAGATAACTCCTACTCCATGTCTCTTCTTGTCAGTGCCATAATAGTACAACTTAAAGCTACTCCTCAGCTTCTAGCCTTACTTCCTTTCCACCTGGTCTCCTGGACACACAGTATATCCACCTTCCTCCTCTCCGTCTCTGACCTACAGTATCCCAGTTTCCACTGGTTCCCTGTAGGTCATCAGAACCAATGGCGGTCGTTGTTAACCAGGTCCTCAACCGATCCGGTGTGATCTGGTTATTATGGTCGATTCGCATGTTTGGTTTTGGCAAAAGTTTTGCACCGGATGCCCTTTCTGACGCAACCCTTTGCATTTATCCGGGCTTGAGACCAGCTCTGAGTCTGCATTATGTACATATGTATACACATGCATGTATATATTAATATGCATCTATGTATAACACACACATAAATTAATGAATATACATTTATATAAATGTATGTCATTGTTTTCTTGCCATCACTTCTGCCGGTAAGTCGCACTTTGTGAAAATACAAAAAGATGTTTCCAAGTCGAGGGAATCGGAATCCCGGGAAACACCTGACGTGTGAATGATGTTTCCATGAAAACAAACACCGGCGAGCGGCAGCGCTTAAAACCGGCGACTGTATCGACCTGCTGTCAGTCATCGTTGCCCACGTGATCACATGACCACATTTGACCTACTTGCGCCGCCGTATATTTATGGTTATGATGATTTCTCGTCAGAATAGGGGGCGAGGCTTAAACCCCGCTTGGGCGAGGTGACATATTGAAGGTGAAGCTGTCAGTCCCAGTTTGTGTGAGATGAAGGATGGAGGCACTGATGTGACCAAATTATGGTAATCACTGTTACTGTAAATTAAGCGTGTGTGTGTGTTGTGTGAACCAGGGCCTTTGTTGGAGGTCCAGTTTAAACAGAAACACCATCTGGCACAAAAAAAAACACAGCACAGATTTAATACGGCAGATTGGAGTTGAACGACCTGTGTGTGTGTGTGTGTGTGTGTGTGTGTGTGTGTGTGTGTGTGTGTGTGTGTGTGTGTGTAATCTGGATTTCTGCTCTGTTGTCATACAAAATCTGCAGCGAGTGTAAACAAACAGAGATCGCGGGGGTCGACGTGTCAGGGATGGCGGCCTCCTGAAAGCACCCTTAAAAATGCCACACGCTGCTAAAGACCTAAATAACAGTCTCTAAATTCATTCATCATATTAATTAATTTCATAAATGTTGTCCCATAAGATGAGTAGGTTTGGATTTTTTTTGTCAGTTTTCACACATTATCCTCATTAGTTTCGGTCCAAAAAAAAGGTGACATAAGCTTGTGGTCAATTTATTAGGGACACCTGGGTGAAAACAGTAAAATAGGCAATAAAGGAATCGATTTGAACACATGGCTGATTCGATCTGTTTCCATGATGTTTGGATTTTTTTTTTCAAATCTTGAATTGAGGATTCTGCCCCGCTTATTGATCATTTGTGGGAAAAAGCTGCCGTGAGGACGTCCAGCCCCATCCCAGCCCTGGTAGAGGCAGATCCGTTAATCCTCTGATGGTGATCAATCGGCCTGATGGGTTTAACATTTCGGGGGGGTTGAACCTGAGTGATAGCGTTTTTCGAATCACATGATCGAGGTCCTGCAGGCGATTAAAACATCCCTGCCAAGAGTGGGCGTGGGTGTGGGCGCCCCAACGCCTGGTTGGCTAAATAATTTCTTTTAAAGAATTCCAAGGGAAGGCCCAGAGTGCAGAGGGAGCCTCTGTTGCCATGGAGACACATTTACTGCATAAGTATTTTCATTAATTCATTCATTTAATGAATGAATGAATGGGGGGTCACCTGGGACCGACCGCCAGCCAATCACAGGGCTACATAGAGGAACCCACAAGCGTTCCCTCTCATTCATATGTCATTTACAGAAATGTAAACAAAAATACACAAACACACTTCCTGAGAGTCAAATTTACAAGGAAAAAGTTGTAGACCTGGACTCTTATCATTCGACTCACTTTGCAGAGGAATTAAGAAAAGAAGACAATCGAAAACCAATAATATGATTGTTGATTTTATTGGCGTTTGTTGATGAACAAAATGACGTCAGTGTTTATTGATCACAAACCCTGGAAGTCAATGTGGTTTCATTCAATACAGATAGATTATTACTCAATGATAGGACTCTTACGTTAAGTTTTAAACAAATCTCACTCATGGCGGCGAAATATTATTTAAATGTCTAAAATAATCAATATGATATATTTTTAATTGCATATCGGAAAGTTACTTAATTAAAATCTGGGCTTAGAAAAGGATAAAGAGACGATTTAACAAAGAAACAGATCAAATAGACCAGAATCAAAAGACAGGCCTCGAAAATGTGCATGCGTTGCTTCACGATCGATCAACCAATCGATCGATCCGTCGATCCTATACTCTGATCAGTATCGATTACCGATAGCAGCAAAGCTCTCAGCTCTGACACCGGGCTGCAGTTCCGATTTCCGCCGAAAGGAGGCGCTCTGGTTACAGCACCGGAGCCGCTGGCTGCAACGTGTGTGTGTGTGTGTGTGTGTGTGTGTCCTGTCGGGCACAATGATTTTTATTAGTAAACAATAGCGACGCGCGCTCAACGTTTCAAGCCGCCCCCCCCCAACTCAGACGTGCACGCGCACGCGCACGCGCCGTGTTTGCCGACACGACTCCCAACTATTATTGTCGCGGAGAAAACAAAAGCCCTGCCGCGCACGCGCACGCGCACCTCCGACGCGCTCTCGCCGTTTCTCGCGCGCGAGTCCCGGACGAGACGAGACGAGACGAGAGCGCCTTTTACGCACGAGCTCGAGACGCGATTTTTTTTTTTTTTCTTTTACAGACACACACACACACACACACACACGGAGGGGGGGAGGAAGAGGGTGTGACGCACGGAGCAATTATTAGAGCGAATTTGGTGGAGGAGAAGAAGAAGAAGAAGAAGAAGGAGGAGGATGAAGAGGAGGAGGAGGAGGTGAAGATCGGAGGATTAGAGAGGGAGAAGGAGGAGAAGAAAAAAAAGGGAGGATTCACGGATAAAGAAGAAAATCGCCAAGTTGGAGAAGCTCCTCCTCCGCGAGATGTCGGAACCTCCTTAATTACTAATTTCTCCACCACCTCCTCCTCCTCCTCCTCCTCCTCCTCTCCTCCCCCTCTTTCTCTCTCTCTCTCTCTCTCTCTCTCTCTCTCCACTCCTCCATCCACGCGTCTCTCCTCCCGACCCTCCTTCCTCTCCTCTCTGTCTCTCCCTCGCTTCCAGTCGGGATACCGGAGGCGGACGGACGAGCGCCGGACCCGGACCCGGACCCGGACTACTTTTTTTTTGGGGGGGGGCGTTTTTTTTTTTTTTTTTTAAACTTTTATCTTTTTTTTTTTTTCTTCTTCTTCTCCTTCTTCTTCTTCTCAGCATTATTATTATCATCTTCATCCTCGCCTTGGAGGGTGGGGGGAGATAAAGGGAGCGAGATGGAGGACGCGAAAGAACCGCCGACCGCGGTGCACCGGTCCTCCTCCTTCAGCATCAAGAGCCTCCTGCTGCCGTCCAAGTGCGACCGGGCGGACCGGGCGGACCGGGCGGACCCCCTCCCCGCCTCCGCCGCCTCCGCCACCTCCACCGCCGCCACCGCCGCCGCCGCCGGCTCCGACTCGGACAAGTCTCCGGAGCCGCCGGAGGTGGGCGCCGCGGCGCCGGACAAGGAGGAGGAGGAGGGCGGCTGCGGGGAGGAAGAAGGCGGAGGAGGAGGCGCCAAGGCTGCGCCGGAGACGCACGGCGGCGGGAAAAACGGGAAGTACGACAAGCCGCCGTTCAGCTACAACGCGCTGATCATGATGGCGATCCGGCAGAGCCCCGAGAAGCGGCTGACGCTCAACGGCATCTACGAGTTCATCATGAAGAACTTCCCGTACTACCGGGAGCACAAGCAGGGCTGGCAGAACTCCATCCGCCACAACCTCAGCCTCAATAAGTGCTTCGTCAAGGTGCCGCGGCACTACGACGACCCGGGCAAGGGCAACTACTGGATGCTCGACCCGAGCAGCGACGACGTGTTCATCGGCGGCACCACCGGGAAGCTGCGCCGGCGCTCCGCCACCTCCCGCGGGAAGCTGGCCATGAAGCGCGGGTTGCGCTTTGCGCCGCTCGGCTTGGGCGCGGCGGCGGCGGCCGCGGCGGCGGCGGAGCGCGCCGGAAACCCGCTGTACTGGCAGCTGTCGCCCTTCCTGTCGCTGCACCACCACCACCACCACCACCCGCACTACAACGGCGCTTACAACCAGGCGGCGGGATACGGCTCGCTGCTGCCCGGCGTGGAGCAGCTGGGCAACGGGGACCTGGGGCGCTCCATCCTCGGCGGGGGCGGCGGGGGAGGCGGCGCCGGTGGCGGAGGCGGAGGAGGGGGAGGCTTGACGAACAGCTACGGCATGAGCACGTCCCCCGTCGGGCTGCTGTCCGGACAAACCGGCGGTTATTTTGTCTCAGGGACCCAGCACGCCGCCGCGGCCGCCGCCGCCGCCGCTGCGGCCGCGGCTGCAGCGGCGGCCGCGGGAGGGGGCGCCCCCGGGGGCGGCCCGCCGCCTCCGCCCCCGCCTCCCCCGCCGCCGCACCTCCAGCAAGGCCCGCCGGGGTTCGGCGGCTCCCCGCAGGCCCTGCTGTCGGACTCCCTCAGAAACGGCTCCATACCGGCCTTCTCCCCGGGCTTCCCCGGGGTGCTGTCCCACCAAAAGAGGGTGACCCCCAACGCCTTCCTAAACTGACCCCCCCCCCTTTTCCAAAACGGACCAGGACGTCACGTTTAAGGGCAAAAAAAAAAAAACAAGTGGTAAATATCAAACACGCATAAAAGAACTCTATATATATATATTAGAAAAAAATATATAAAATATATGAAGTGGGACATTCTGGCCATACTCCCCATCCCCCCTCCCTCGACGGGTTTATATTTTTGATTTATTATTTCTCTTCTTGTTTTTCGGGGGGTGGGGGGGATTTTTATTGAAAAAAAAAGAAAAAAGGGACAGTTTTGTTACCGCGGGTTCGACAGCTGTAAACTAGACTTGCCAAAGGTAACACTTGAGTTTATTTCCGGTTATTTATATATCGTACAAAGATAAGTTTGTTTTTTTTTGTCCTCAAGTCTTCATTTTTTTATTTTTAATTTTTTTTGAGTCTTTTATTTATGTCTTTTTTTGTATTTATTGTACAATCTATTTAAAAAAATCTATTTGTTAGCGTTAAACTCATCATTAGGGGTGGGCGGTTGGGGGGGCGAACACAGCTTATAATTATTTATAATATTCTCAGACAATCAAAAAACAAGACAATCGTTTTTTTGTAGTTCTTCCGGTTTCTTCTTCTTCTCTCACAGGAAAAAGTGTAAAAGCCTTAACAATCAGCCGACACAATCAGGGGTTCTCACAATAAAACAATAATAATAATAATAATAATACAATCATATCTTTACTCAGGTTTGACCTCGGACAGGCCTAGTTGTAAAAAGATCTATTAACATTAATAAAAGTAAAATAAATAACTGTTCACTGTGAAGAGTTTCCTTCCAAATGAATGGGAAATAAATAAAAAAAAAACGTATTTTCTTCCACTGTAGTAAAACAATAAGATAATCATAAAAATAATAAAAAATAATAATGATCCACTCACTGCTTATTTGGCACAAAAGTATTAGATTTTTTTAAGTTAGTATTTTTAACGGAACTCTTCATGTGTAAAACTTATGCAAAGTTTTATTCTTTTTATCTCTTTCCTGTTTATAGACGACCCCGTGTGTGTGTGTGTGTGTGTGTGTGTGTGTGTGTGTGTGTGTGTGTGTGTGTGTGTGTGTGTGTGTGTGTGTGTGGTATGTGTTTTAAAGGCCTGACGAGTAAGAAGCCGCCTTGCGCATGTGCGTCAAGTACCCTTGGGGGAAAAAGCAGAATTTAAAAAAAAAATTACAAATAAGAAAAAATGCACCCCCTAAAAGATAATATTACTAATAATTAAATCATATTAAAATATTCATGACAATGATAGTTAAAAAAAACACACACACATTATTCATCTCGCTATCCGAGCCGCTAAACAGCTCCTTTTTTTCCGTTTCCACCGTTTCCTCCATAACCGGAACAGGTTCTTACGCGTTCTCATTTCCGCTTTTTTTTATATATATATTTAATCTTACTTTTCTATTATTTTGATTTTTTTAATAGCAGAGGAAGGAGGAAAAACAACCGATTGGATTCCAACCGGCCTGAAACGCGCACACACGTAATTATTATGAGATTCATTTTGAAAAATGAATAAACTCCAATTGAGGAAGTTAAATGACCATTAAAAAAACTTCAAACGCACCGTTTATCTTTTCTCTATTATTATCATAATTAGTCATATTTTATTAATATTTTAGAACCTTTCCGTTCTTGTTACTGGGCAGAAAATCGGTGATTTTCCATCACCTCGTGACGTCATCAACGCCCGCCACGAAACCCCTCCGGATCGATCGGAGTGAATTTCAAAATAAAAGAGCGCTGGAAAAACTAGATTAATCGTCCCCCCCCCCCTCTTCCAGATTAACTTGGGTTAATATTGGTACACTTGTTAGATAAACACCGATACGGGTAAAGAAAAAGTCAACTGTCGACGTGTCGGCTGCGTGGATAGCGACCCCGATCAATCGATTAAAATGCGATTAAAAGAAAAAAAAATTAAAACTAGAAGTAGAGAGAATGATGCACAATCTTCTGTTATTCTCCCGATAAAAGCTCCATGTCATTCCATGGCTTTTTTTTAATTTTCTTATTTTATTTTTTTTGAGCTTTTTATACATTTTCTTTTACAGCAAATGTCACCCGGCTGCTGGTTCACTTCCTGCCACTTTTCATTTCACTTCAAGACGACCGACAGAACTTGTAAACCACGACTCCCCCCTTCCCGGTGGGCCTTACGTCACCTCTGGGGGGAAAATAAAAAAAAATTAAAAAAATCAAAATAAAAGAAATAAATAAATTCAGGAAGCTTCAAACCCCTGCACAAGGCTGGCTTTTCTTTTTTGTTTTATAAAAATAAAAGCACAAGCAGCAGCCCGTCTGGAGCGGCGGCGGGCTGCAGGGCGCTGATCCGGGGTCTTTTTCGTTTTCCAAACCTGTACGTCACTTTCTGTTGTTTTTCTATATTTCTGCAGGATGTGCAGGAGGGTGGGCAGATGGGGGTTTGTATGATTTTTAATTTTGTTTGCACTTTCCGTGGTTCAGTGTGTGAAGTCTTTGCCGTCCTTTTCCCTTCCTGTCTCCTTTCTTGTCTTTTTCTTTTTAATTTTTTTTTTCCAGAGAAACTAAAACTTGATTAAAAAGGATGAAATAACCCGAAGAGCTTCCTGTCGGACTGATGTTTGCTGATCCACATGTGTGTGTGTGTGTGTTTTGTTTTTCCCGGGGACCTTAGGCCTAGATTTCAGGAACTTATTTAAAACAAAAAAAAAAACAAACAAACAAAAAAAAAAAAAAATCAGTAAAGTTAAGTTAAATGTAAATTTCATTGCAATCTGAAGAGTTTTTTTTTTTATTATCAGAGTATTATGATTGCATTTTTTCAAGTCAAACTGACGTCTACGGAAAATCTTTTATTTTGAAATTTGCTCAAAATAACGCAGATGGAGCCGTGCAGCTGCCTTCACGCCATCTTCTTTTTTAAAATCTTAAAATCCCTCACTTTACAGGAAGTTTTAGTAATTTTACCTCATCGAATTTTACTCTGAACCCTGAATCCTATTTCCTGGAGTCAAACCAGTCATAAATTCAATAGGGAATTATTTAGTTGATCTGCATATACATATACATGTATATATATATATATATATATACATGTATATACATATGCAGTTAAAGAAAAACATTTTTAAAGGCAACTTTCTCTTTCTTTTGCAAAGTTAATGAGTTTTTCTGGATGTATTTGTTTACCGGTGGATCTAGGGAAGCCGGGCATCTCTCCTTTTGCAGTTTAACCTTTTATTCCACTGATATTTTAAAAAAAAATTATTTTGATTATCTATTTTTATCCTATTTTATTGTCTAGAAGTGTGAAGAATACTCCTTCTTCCTGTGGTACATGACTAAACCTCGAAAAAGGCCTCGAAAATGACTCCATCTCTCAGAGGTAGTGGGATTTTAATTTCAAATTTTTGAGTTTGTCGTAGAGATTTCGGAGGGAGGGAATTAATAGAAAAGGAAAATAGTTTTAAAAAGTTTTAGTAGTGAAATAACGTTGTATTATACCAGTTATAGGAGTGTAATTACATGATTTGTTTGCGTGTCACTGAGAAAAAAGTGCATCCGCACACAGAGGTGTGTTATTTCATTTCTTAATTCTAATTTTATTAAATAAAATGACTTTTATATTTTTTAACCCTCCTTTGCTGCCTGTTCCTGGATTTCTTAACATCCGAAGGACAGTCAATCCTGGTTGATGTTGAAGACGTGGGGATGTAAAATGAAGGATTCATCTATTTGAAACTGGAAATGTTTTGCGAGGAGGAAATGATGAGAGTTTGTCTTTTTCGCTGCTAAAAGGCAAAGACGAAAAATGATCTGTAAATTATTTTCATTTTATTTTGATTTTATTTTGAAATTCTCTTAAGGTTTTCAATTTATGCCATTAACCCTCCTCTTGGTCACTACATTCACCACAAACTCTGTGTGTGTGTGTGTGTGTGTGTGTGTATGTGAGGGTATGCGTGTGTGTGTGCAATAAATACAGCATAAAATTAGACTGACTCAAAATGTATGCAAGGATGTTGTTTATTTATTTAATTATCTAAAACTTAACACAACAAAACTTCAATTTGACACACACACACACACACACACACACACACACACACACACACACACCTATCTATTCTATTTATCCTCCCCTTCTTAACTACATTCAGCAAAAGTGTAGGTGTATGTGTGCATCTGTGTGTCTGTTTGTGTGTGTGTGTGTGTGTGTGTGTGTGTGTGTGTGTGTGTGTGTGTTTCTGTGTTTGTGTGTGCAATAAATACGGCCAAAAATCAAAAAGGGGGGAATCAGTCTGAATCAACACATAAACAAGGATGTTTTTATTTATTTAATAATCAAAACCTCAACACAACAAACTTCAATGTCACACACACACACACACACACACACACACCTATCCATACAATTCTATTTATCCCCCCCCCCCCCCCCCGTCTTCACTACAGTAAGCAAAAGTGTACCTGTGAGTGTGTGTGTGCGTGAGTGTGTATGTGTGTGTGAGTGTGTGTGTGTGTGTGTGTGCAATAAATAGGGCCAAAAATCGAAATGGGGGAATTTAGTGAAACAAAATGAAAACAAGGCTGTTTCCTTTTTTAAAATTTATTTAATTATCAAACTCAACACAACAGATTGCAAACTCACACACACATACAAAAGTGTGTGTGTGTGTGTTTGTGTGTGTGTGTGCGCGCACGTCTAAAATCGTACACAAGGAGATAAAATAAATCATCTAAGCTATGAACTGGCAGGCAAAAATCATAAGAGGGTGAAACAACAGTGAAGATAATCATTATAATAATGATAATCTGAATAATAAAAACAATTGAGCAGACAACAGTGAAAAAAAGCTTTTATTCGTTTTAAAAAAATAAGAATAAACGTATGATATTAAAATAATAGATAAAACCGTCACTATGTTTTTTTGAAAACATCATTTTATATTATTAATAACATATAAAAGTTAAAATAATAGAAAATCATGTTTGCTCCGCCATGACGTCACCGCGGCCGAACTCTACCAACGCCGTCTTTTATATCGTTCCCTCAAATTAATTCTTTGGGGTCTTCCGTTTCTATAACATCTTTTTTTTGGTCAAAAAAAAGTTATTCAAGGCTTTCTGCGGTCCAACCCGCCGCCGAGCTGTGACGACACCGTAATAAACGAGGTGTAATAAGGTGAGATGTAAAATAAATAAATACATTAAAAGCTCCGAGGCGGCGGGAATTGGTGCTCCAGATTTATATTTTTAATTTTTTTAATGAACCAAAAGAATAAAAAAAAACATAAAAAAAGAGAAATGCTCCACACCCGTATTTATCTATTTATTGATGTATTTATCTAGTTATCAACTTATTCATTCATCCGTCAATCAAACAAAGGGAACCCCCGCCCCGCCCGCCCGCCCGGCCGTCGCCATGGAAACACCTGCGCGTTGTCATCCACGCCGTGAGTTTCGCGGGTGGAATAGAAAAACAAGAGTGACAAAGAGGACGATTCTCACTCTTCTTCGACCTTCAACGGAAATCATGGGCTAAAGTGATCGACGATTGATCACCAATATTGACCGATCGGCTCATTGATCGGTAAATATCTTGATGAACAGTTTTCAGAAGGAGCTTTAAAAGTGGATCTTGTGACTCCGGCCCCTGAGATAATCAGTCATTCCGCTATCGATTCTACAATGAAACCCAACCGGTTATTGATCGATCAGGAAATTGATCCGGATGCTGACATCTGACTAACTAACTACCAATAATTAACTACTACAAACCTGCTCATGCTTTTTTTTCTGAAACATTTCCAGTGTGTCGGAGAGTTTAGGGAGGGTTATTTTATTCTACACAAAACATTTTAATCTCAATTCCAATATAAACCACTCATTTTTAGAACTAAATCATGCACGTGAATGCACACAACACACACACTGTCACTGCTCACTAATATAAGTGTGAAACTAAATATGATGCAATAAAATCATTGTACATTCTACAGTTGCCATGCTAAGCTAAGCTAAGCTAAGCTAACCATGCCCAAAAAGGCATTCAGAATTGCGATGTGCAGCTCTTCCTCATCGCCATTTTCCTCCAATCAAAGCTGCTGTTTGACAAACTTGAGTATGGAATTGTATAATGATGAAGGTTCTTTATCTTGTGGCCAATCAGGTTCAAGAAAATAAATCATTCAAATAAATGGGAATAAAAGGAAGGTAAGCAGTCATGGATATCTTGAGAAATGTCCAGAAAGTTCACTACTCTCTCATACGCATTGCTTAAATAATGTTGGTTACACAGTAATAAATGAGCTATTACAGTGTAATAAAGGATCTATTACGTTGTAATAAAGGATCTATTGGACTGTAATAAAGGAGTCATGTTCATTTATAGACTTTTTGAATTTTGAAGTCAAACTTCCTCCAGTCTGGGGTTTAATCACTCCAAGAGTTCTGTGCCGTTGCTGCGTCGCATTGTTTTCCAAGACTTAATCCAGGAAGCTCTGGTGTCCAAGAGATTCCCAGGTGGACAAACAAATAAAATGAGGTGTTTTAATGTCAAAATTCCCTGCTTTCTCTCCTAGCCGCGGCTAGGAAGTCCCGGGGGTTGGAGGGTCGGGGTGGGGTCAGAGGTCGCCAGCACCCTGACCTTCTTAGCAACGTCACAGGAAGCCCCCCAGCGGGGACTCCAAAGTTCAGCCAGAGTTGAACCGGTTAAAACAAACTTAAATCCTTGAAACGACGTCTCGACGGCAGCTGCCGCCCGATCAAAGCCGCCTCCCCACGTTAGCATTGGCGGCGCTTTGTTAGCCGTCCCCACGCCTACCAGAGCCATCAGATTAAACCCGCGGCTAACGAGCGGACGGGAATCCCATGACCAACGTGTTAAACTCACCATCCTCTGTCATCTCAGATCTGGATTCTAAAACTGCTTGCCCAAAATGATAGATAGATAGATAGATAGATAGATAGATAGATAGATAGATAGATAGATAGATAGATAGATAGATAGATAGATAGATAGATAGATAGATAGATAGATAGATAGATAGATAGATAGAAAGGTGGGCGGATGGATGGATGGATGGATGGATGGATGGATGGATGGATGGATGGATGGATGGATGGATGGATGGACAAGTGGACCAATGGAAAGACAAATGGATGGATGGATGGATGCAGGAAGGGAGGGAGGCAGGGATGCATCAATGGAAAGATGGCAAGAAAAATTGATGGATGATAGATGAATGGATGGATGGATGGATGGATGGATGGAGGGAGGGAGGGATGCATCAATGGAAAGATGGGAAGACAAACGGATGGATGGAGTGATGTATAGACGCCTGACGGACGTCTCTAAACCTTCCCTGGAATTCATGTGAACTGAAGATGCTCCTGTCTTCCGCTGCGGGACCTCACTGCTACTCCACCCTGTTCTGTCCAACACCACGGCGGGAATTTCTGACCCAAATTTGTTTGCTGGGTGAGGCAGAACACCACGAGGTGAGGCGGACCACCGCACACACAGATCACAGATCGAGGCGTCTCGAAGGAGAACGGTCAGGATGAATGAATGAGCGATTAGAAGGTGACTATTCACAGGATGCAGCTCTTGTAGCCGCTAGCAGGTGGGAAATCAATAAATCACAAGTGATCAATACCACTGACAAACATCCAATACTGTATGCTCTTGACTGTGAAACACACACACGGTATTACAGTAAATCTGAAAAAACTTGCTCTTATAGATAATTACAGTGGGTAAAACACACAATAAACATGTTATGCTGGGCTTGAGACGCTAACAGGGACTAGCAACTGAGGAGACATCGTATTTACCAATCAGTGACCGGACTGCAGCGCCCGTGAACACCGTTAGCCCGGTTAGCCATTTAGCTGTTTAGCTACGCTCTCTAGCAGTGTGTATTCAGGAGTAAAAACCAGGCGGGCGACCGGCGGAGACCTGCTAGCGGGATGATTAATTACTGGGTCTCACTTCAGTTGAGATTAAAACTTGGAATTGGACCATTCAGATTTTAAATTGGGATGTACCCCCCCCCCCCCGAGGTGTTTGTTCTGCGTAAAGGTGCTGGCTGAAAGGGCGACCTTTGACCCTGGGAACAAAGTGACTCAGAGGCCATTAGCACCGACTTACACCCCTCAGTTCAGAGTGGGGGGGGGTTTCAAAACAAAAATCTGTTTGATGCAACATATTTCTTTGTTAAACCGTGATTTGGGGATGGGGGACAAAAAAAAATCCCTGTCTCCACGGTGACGGCATTTGTCGTAAACCATTTGAAAGAAGCGAAACATAATAACCAAGGGGGAATCACCTGCCCTGACCTACTTCCTGTCTGGTCCTACAACCCGCCTTCCTCCCCTTGGCCATTTTGATTTATTGATTTAATTCATATATACTGTGTATTTTTATTAATAATGTGTGCGTGTGCGTATTCACACAAAATACGAAAACCTCCTTTGCTGAGAGTTCAAACTTTTAAGATTGGATTTTGGGAATCTCCAAGCCGCCATGCCTCAGCCAACCAGAGGCCAGAGCTGGGGTCACATGACCGGTGACTTTCAAACCCCTTTTCCTGTGATCCTGAGATGAGAATATTGCAGTATTCCGCACAATCTGGATTATCATACAAATTTATCAAAACATTTTGCACTTAATATGGAATTCAAGACTACATTTTCTGTCAATAATCAATCACCAAATCGATAAAGCCATATGGTCCTCCAGGCTTATGTAGGAAACTACTGGCAATACCAAAATAAGAGCATTAAAATTATTCCATCAATAATAATTATTATAATTATTCTAAATTTCTCTATTTTTTCGAGTCTCAAAGAAACTGATTAAAAAAAAACAAAGTTAAGAGTTTTAATATAACATTACAGTGTTATAAACCTGCAAAACTTTTGGGATGCAATGTATATGCAAACTATAGGAGGGAGATTTACAGAAATACAAGCATTAAAACTGAATGATCATATTTTCAACTGACAAGAATGAGACTTGAAAAAAAACGCTTTTATATATCATGTAATAGTGTCATATATGTATAACACATGTAAACTTGTCTTGATTTAAATGAATTATTATGTTCAACTGATGAGAATGAGACAAAAAAACTCTTGAAATGTTATGTATAATTAGTTATAAGAGTGTTAAACATGTGGTATAAACTTGTAAAATATTTTATGTCAATTATTTCAATACTTATGTCTGATTCTTGAATACCAATTCATTTTAATTGTTTTCTTCTTACTCTCAGATAAATCACGTGTCCATTTAGATGTAAATAAAGGTTTGAGAAAATTGCAGTTTTTAAAAGTCTAAAAGGAAAAAAAAAATCAAATGAAAAGTTTATAATTCTTGTACAAAATAAACCATTCGATGGGAACAATATATATGGAACATCTGATAGAAATTGTCGGAAAATCTATTTTTTATTTGAATTACAATAAAAAATTAATTGTAATTAAACATTTATTTTAATAAATTGATAAATTAAAACCTTTTTAAAAGGCAATAAAAGTTGCCGTTTTGCCCTGGAACCGTCGCCGGCGGGGAGCAAATTCAGCCCAGAGCCGTAAATCTGCGAGAGCAACTGTCCGGACTGAGGCGGGGGAGAGTCAGACCCCCAACCCCCCTGTCACACACACAGACACACACACACACACACACACACACACAAGCACACATACGCGAGCACACGTCCATGAGGAAACGCACCAGAAAAGAAAAGAAAAAAGGGACATAAACTAATTCAATTCTTTTCTCCAAATAAACCAAGGGTTTTAAAGACTGGATTATAACCTGGAGATCCTTCGTTCGATTTTTAATTTTTTTTTCCGTCTTTATTAATCAATTATTTGATCGATCCCTCTGCTGAACAAGAGAGAATTAAAATCCACGACCGAGGGCTGCTTTTATTTCATCCACAGAAAACATTTTTTATTTTTACTCCTCTCCAGATATTGATCTATTGCTTTTTTTTTTAGTTTTATTATCAATAAATGCATCGCGGGATCAAAATAAATGTGAAAAAGTCCAGAATAAAATATCAGCCCCCTCCGCGACTTCATGAAACACTTGGTTTCATTTAATAATCCTTCAATATAAAACTACAGGTCAGCTAAATCTTTCCGCGTAAAGCCCCATTAATTCGCCAGATTAGGGTAAAATTACACTCAGATTAGGGAATAACCTGAGTCATGGACATTTTGGGCTTGGCCCCCCGGCCCGACTACCGCCAAAATCCGCACCTTAATCTGGAAAATATTAAAAAAAGTTGTTTTCTTTCGCGGCGCGGAGTGTTAAAAATCTAAAACAGCCAGAACAGAATAGCCAGGCGGTTGGAGGCTGTGCTTTCATGCTTTTAGAAAACATATAAATATATATTAGAAAAAAAAACAAAAAAAAAAGCGTAGGTTTATTTTGGCGGGCGGCGAGGAGCCCTCGGGGGCCGCTGGGGGGGCCGACGCGTTGCAAAACTGTGCTGGCGTATTTTCAAACAAACAAAAGCAAGAAATGGAAAATAGAAATAGGAAAAAAAAAAAAATAAATGGTTGACCCGGCCCACTATGGCGCCCCGTCGCTCGCTCCCACCCCGCCCTCCGGTGAAGATCGCGTGCGGAATCTAGGCAACCTCGAGCGCGCCGAGGGAGCGCTCGCCGCCGCCGCCGCCGCACACCCCGGCGACGTGACCTTCACTTCCCCACGCCGAAACAAGCCTAGCGATGCAGGGGCCCGCCCGCCGCACTGAGCATGCCCAGTAGCATCCGCAGCGTTTCGTGACAACACTAATAGTCTGCATGGATCACTGGCACGCAGAGTCACTTCTAATTAGAATTATCTCAATCTCCCGGCGCAGGTTTGCTTTTTTTTCCCCTTTTGTGGAACGCAAGCGTTTGAGTGGCTAACCAAGGTGCCAGTATCCCCCGCAGGCTCCGCCCCTTGCCCTCCTCCATCGCGGCCCGCGGCGCTCCGCTTGGTCGGGACGGGCCTCGGCTCCTCCCGCCGACCCCGCCTCGGTTTTCCTACGTACCAAACAAGAAAACAAGGCGGGGGGTCGCCATGGCGGCGGCGGCGGCGGCGGGGCGGAGTAGGGTGGGGGGGGGACGCCCCGGCTAGCTCTTCATCCTCACCTCGTGGCATCACGCTCTATTAGGTATGCACGCCGTCCTTCCCCTCGTCGTCCTCCCCTTCTACCCTTCCACCATCTGTTCGGAGGCGGAGGCCGTATGGGAGGGGGCGGCGGCCTCGTGGAAACCGCTTTTTCCAGATGCGCGGCGAAAGGCGCAGTCGCCTGCCCGCGCCGCCTCCCGCCGGCCCCCGCTCTGGAGAAGGCGGCCATTTTTTTTTTTCAACCCGCTTCGTCCCGGAGAGGAAGGAAACAATCTATCGTGCCTCCGTGGGTCGTTATCTCCTCCAAAGCCCGCTTTTGTTCTCCCGCTCCGGTCTGGCCGACGTTAATCCGGGGTCTTTGCCGCCCGCCGCCCCTTCAAAGCGAGCGGCGACCGCTGCACAAGCACAAAAACAGCCTTAACCCCCCGGGGTCTTTGGCTTTGCAGCTCAGGGGTCAAAGGTCAGAGGGGGATTCCTGGACAGGAACCTTCAGTGAGGAAGAGCGGTGCGGCCGAGCGGACGTCCGATTGCCGATTTTGCTTCCCCGAGCCGCAGAGGTATGCCGGCTCCTCCCTCTGGAGGAGAGGCAGGTCGACGGCGGCGCTGACGGGCCCCCGCTGAGCCGACCGCTCCAGAGCTCGTGTGTCGGTCGGGCGGTTAGCGAAGGGTGCGATACACCTCGCACCTCCACCCTGCCTCGCCCCGACGGCCGGGGCGACCCTGCGATCCAGCGTGAACACACCAGAGCATGTTTGAGGTATCGGCTGAACGAGTCAGGTCGTGGACAAGCAGCGATGCCAAAAACCCAACCGAAGTGCTCCAGTGAGCCGGCTGCTGCTTGGACATACAAAACTCCATTCAGAAAAATCAACGTTTTGGATCAGGGGGTAACCCTCTAACAAGTTGTGGTGCTTAACATCCCATAATTTCACGTCACAATTTCACAGTGCCGACTCGGCTACAGGGTCAGACAGAGAACCCGGGTCTGTTCCCCATTCCGGGTCGGTCCACAGCGGCGAGGTAAAATCAAATCAAACTGCACGAGTGCCCGCTCGGACACACGGAACTCCATTCAGAAAGTAACCATTTTAAAATACAAGGTGAAAAAACCTCCAATAGGCAAAGGTGTTTAATATCCCATAATTTCACATCACTTTTTCATCGTGTCGACTTGCCTGAGAAGTGGGCCGATCCCGCAGCCCCGAGCAAAAATTGAATTGAATCACACCGCTGCCCAGACTCTGGCTCTAACACAGAACTCCATTGAGGAAAACAAGCATTTTAAAACACAAGGTAAACGTTCAATAGCCTGTGCAGTTAGTATCCCATAATTTCACATCACTTTTTCATAGCACTGAGTTGGTTGAGGGGTCACACGGAGAACCCGCATCTGTTCCCCGAAGCAGGTTGGTCCCTGGTGGCGAGCACAAATGGA
This sequence comes from Fistularia commersonii, assembly GCF_037954325.1. Lineage (NCBI taxonomy): Eukaryota > Metazoa > Chordata > Actinopteri > Syngnathiformes > Fistulariidae > Fistularia > Fistularia commersonii. The sequence continues at coordinate 24,864,668 of NC_141285.1, forward strand.
ACCGAACAGCGTCGACGCCTGGTAGAACACACAGAACTCCATTAAGAAAAACAAGCGTTTTAAAACCAGGGGTTAAAAACTCCAGCAGGCTGCAGCGATTAATGTCCCATAATTTCACATAATTATTTCATAGAGTTGTGAAGGGGCAAGTCACAACAAGAGTGCACGGCGTAGGCCAGATGTTTACGTGATGACTCCCGACGAAAGGAAGCTGACGTTTTCTCGGGGCTACCGCTTGCTGCGCTAAGCTAACCCAGCAGGAGGTGTTTTTCGTGTCTTACTTTACTGATCCCCGGGGAGGAGATTGCTTAATAGCTAAAAACCAGCCCAATTCCACCAAAATAAAAGAAATATAGAGGAATATCATGGCTGAGGAGGAGGGAATGCAAGGGAGGAAGGTGCAAGAGGGGGAGGTTGTGAGGGTGGAGGAGCAGAAGCAGCAGGAGGTGGGTGGACTGTGGTCACGGAAGGGTTGGATGAGGAGGGGGTTGAAGATGAAGGCTCGGGCAGGTGAGAAACAGATCGGAGGAAGGATGGAAGGCGAAAGTTCATCATCATCATCGGCGAGGAAGGGGGGTCGACCGTTATCACGCCCTTCCCGTGTCGGATGGAGTTATTTTCATCCACCTGCCGTCAGGCCTTTTGTCCTCCGACACGCGTTGCGTTCCACATTTCACGGTTTTTATTATTTGATGTTTAAGTTCCTGCGTCGTTTTCCACCGATCGGGGAATTTGAGTCGGCCATTTTTGTGCCCACAAAGGAACCAAAACGGGAAGAAAAAAAAATGACCCAAGTAGGATCAGGTGGAAATCGAGATTGAACCGACAGGCCAGGGTTGTTCATTGCGCAAATTTTGCAACGGATTGATTTAAAGAGTTCTCAAAGATGGCGGCTCATCGGACGGCGGAGGAAATACAGCCCCCCCCCCTTAATTTGTTGACATCCAGTAGTTGACCTGAGATGCTAGTCAGGTGGGGCCAACTGAGCTAATTTGTTATTAATGAAATTTCAAAGGGAAATTGGAAAATGAGTGTTGGGGGGACAAATGGGGGATCTGACAAAAATCTGACGAAAGGTGAATGGATGACTACCAGCAGAAGACGGACAGCGAAATGCAACCTGACGGGAGAAAACAACGAATGAAAAACGTCACGGTGCAGGAGAAGAGGAAGGAACGACAGTTCGTACAAGAAAATAGGAAGAAATTATTCCAAAAAGACAAATAAAAGGTTGGTGACAGAGTCTGATGACAGAGAAAATCACAGTACAAGTCATTGAACAAGCTTTTAGAAGTACGAATACTGTAGTTACTGCTCGAAAAACCCGATAAAAGTACACAACAGAAGAACTGACAGGGTGGATCCGCGTGGACGACCGAACTGTGAGGTGTCAAATAACATATCTGCAAATATTAGCGCTACTATGGTAACCCCTTCCGCTCCACATGATCACGCGGTTAGAAGCTTAAAGTCACCACCTTTAGCATTTTCCGATTTTTATCCAGATTCTCCATTTTACAGCAGCTTTCCTCGGCGCACACGAACCTACATGCTAAATGCTACGTGCTATGCGCAGCTCCAAGAAATGTGAGAAATTCCTTAAAGTTTTACAAGCATTTACGTGTCATGATACTGCATCCGGGTCGACAGTGTCATTATGGCAACCGGGGGAGTTCAATTCCAAATTTGATCAGATCTAATAGTTCCAACGACCTCGTTTTTGTCCGAGATCAGAAATTCATTGCACCGTTACGTGACTCCGACATGGCGTTTGCTACTCACAACACACACTCTGCTGAGGCGGCAGGATGACGCGAGGAGGGTCGGGGTTCCTTCAGCCTACGCCATCTTGTCATCGACCCCAAGGGTCCTCTCTCCACTTCCTGCCCGGACGAGTCCAAACACTGCAACGACATCCCGGAGTGACATCAGACGTCTCGCTTGAGGAACTCTCTGGACTCGGAAAGAGGCGGCGTCACAGAATCGACAAACCTCGGGGCCTTCTGGCGCCCGCCGCCGCCGCCGCCGCCTCGCCCTGATTGCAGTCGGGCGAAGCTCGGAACCGCCGGTCTGGATTGGATTCCGGTTTTCCCCGTTCCCTTCTCCATCACCCGGGCAACGCGGTGTTGAGCCGAATTTTTTAATAACGGTGCATTTTGTAATAAACTGACGCATTTTTTAATAAACTGCCCCAACGCATTTCGTAATAAACTTGCCGCATTATGTAATAAGTCATTACATTTTGAGAAGATCATTACAAAATGCACTTGCAACTTTTTTATTCTCTAGGAAATGGACATGGACATGGAATTTATAGAATATTTTCTGTTAATGCAACCTTTGAATAGTTTACTGATAGTAATTGCTAAGTACTGCTACTAGGCTAATACAGTGATACTAATAATAGGCCTAGCTTTTACAAATACTTTAAAGTAAAAAAAATATAATTAACAAAAAAATAAACTATGCTTTAGAATTGTTATTACATAATGCCCCGTGTTATTATATTTCCAAAATTAAATGAAAAAATGATTACATTTTGGACATTTATTACAAAATGCACTGTTCTTACAAAATGTGGCTCAACAGCGGCATTTGTTTGATATCATGATCAGGCGAAGGAACGGATGAGAACAAAAAGAACAAATATGGAGGTTTCTAGAATATAGATGTTTTAGATATGAAACAATCTGATGTTATTGTGCTTCAACGTCAGATTTTGCACGTTCCTACCGATGGGGGGGGTCGGGCAATCACCATGACGACACCGAACACCGTTTTCCACCACCAGCTGAGGATTTTCTGCGTGCTGGGGGGAAAAAAAAAAAACATACAACTTCATTTTCCCTTAATGTTGACAGGAAATGTAGGTCAGGTGGTTTCTCACAAGTGCTTCCTGCTGGCAGGAGGAGGTGAAGTCAGCGGCGGGGGGGTACCAAAGTGAGAAAGGGGGCCAGATGGAGGCCGAGAGGGCGAGTAACGAAAAGGAGGAGGAGGAGGAACAACATGGGAGGAAGGTGAAGCTCCAGCAGGAAGCTGGACTCACCTCCCCTCCAGCAACTGGGCTCCTGTGGGAACCAGTGGCCGCCAATGGGATGCAACTGGGAAGCGACTCCTCGGCCAATGGGGTTGGCCGGGAACCGCCTTCCTCCTCCGCCTCTTCTTCTACTCGTCCTCGCCGGCGTGCACTCACGTTAGACGGGTCCCATCGCGTGACCGCTAATCGCCTCCAGGGTTGATGGATGGAAGGGGGGGGGGGGCGGCATCTCGGGGCCCCACGATCAGCTGATCCGCTCAGCCAGGGCTCACGTTTAATAATACAGGAGCGTCGGACGCAGGGGCCGCCGCCGCCGCCGCCGCCTTGGGGGTGAAAGGTCACAGCGGAGTAAACAAAAACCGGGGTCGGTCTAAATGTTAGTACAGCGGCTGATGGGGGCGGGGAAAACAAACAAAAAGACTTCCTGTACACGTTTAAATCTTTTATCCAGTTGAATTTTAATGCAGCCGATACGTCTGTCACAACAGCAGAACTCTCAGGAAAGGACTGGTGTGTAAGTGTGTGTGTGTGTGTGTGTGTGTGTGTTTACCTTCAACCCCGCAGCCCCTGTTTTCCACTTATTTTTCAAAAAAAAAAAACCTAGAAAAATCAATCCCAGCCCAATAAACTCTGCCTGACCCGGCCGTTCCTCTTGCTGCTGCAGGTCGATCCCCCCACCATTATTCTCAAGTCCAAACCCCACCATCCCCGACACACACACACACACACACACACACACACACCGCCCAAACCCCTCTAACCAGGCCTGACACCCGCGCAAACTCAATTACACATTCGATTAAGTCGTACAACGCTGTGGGAAAGCGACGCTCCAGTGTGAGGGCGGGGTCGGCAGCGGGATGGGGGGGGGTAGAGAATCAAATATAGGAAGTGAAATTGAAATAATAATAAAAACTACAAAAAAAGGCAAAAAAAAATATTGTGATGTTCCTTTAATGAGATGACAAAAGTACGTTTACAGCGAGAAAAAAAAAAAACTGACTCACTGGAAGTACAATGGAATAAATGCAGTTATGACTCATTATTCTTATTTTTATTATTAGTATGATTATGACTAGTAGTAAGAGTAGTAGTAGCAGCCTATTTGTAGCATCTCGAGAGATGAAAACTACACATTTCACCTTTCATTTCATTTTTATATTACTATTATTATCACGATTAGTTGTTGTTATAGTTGCTGCTATTTGTAGGATTCCGACAGATGCCGATTACTTTCTTCAACATACTGTTCCAATTATTATTATTATGACTACAGTTTACTAGTTGTAGTCGTGGTTGTGGCTGCTGTAGTATTTTAACAGATTAAAAACTACAAATTCGCCTTTTATTTCATTGTTATAATATTACTTTTTGTGTTACAAATGGTAGTAGTAATGGTAGTAGCAGCTGATATTTGTAGTATTTTGACAGATGGAAACTATTTCAAGTTTTATCATAGAGTCATAATTATCATATAACTATTATATAATCATATATGTATATATATATATATTTATTATATAACTAATTATCAGTAGTAGAAGCAGTAGTAATAGTAGTTGTAGCATTTTGACATAAGTAAACTACTTATTTCACCTTTTATCAAATTGCTGAAGCTATTATTCTAATCCATAATAGATTAGGTGTAGTAGTAGAAGTAGTAGTTGTAGTATTTTGAGGATTAAAACTATGTACTTGGCATTATATGATGGTGTTACAATTATTATTCTTGTTATTATCATTAGAGGAAGGAATAGTATGAATAAGGCTGTTATTCGTACTATTTTGATGGATGAAAACTATGTATTTCGACTTTTATTCCATTGTTTTAGCTATGATTATTATTATAAGTCGCAATAACAGTATTTGTTAGTATCATTTGTAGTATTTCGAAAGATAAACTCCTTTTTTTGTAAAAACTGTTAAAACTACTATTATTATGGTTGGTAGTATGCAGTATTTCGACGGATGAAGACCGTACTTCAGCTATTATTACATTGAAATTGCTATAATTACATTGATTTTACAATTTTAAATATATAAGAGTTTAATCTTTGATTAAAGTGAAGGCGGAAAACAAACTACGATGAATAAAAGGTCCAGTTACGATTGGACGAGACGCAGTCGGGTATATTCCGGTTAAAAATAATTATAAAATACCCTTTAAAAAAAAAAAAAGACATAAAAAACATGAGAAAAACCCTATCAGTGTTTATGTACAACGTCCATGTAGTTTTTTTTCCCGTCTCGCTGATTTTAGCTATTCGTGGTTTTGAAACTTAGATTTTAAAACAGAAAATACTTAAATATCTGTATAAATAAATGTGTATTTTTTAAAGAGTGGAATTAAAAACACCAAAATGGAGGGAAATCGCTTTAACGGAAATATCATATATGATAGTATAAAAAAAGGCGGAGTAAGGAACGTTATTTTATTTAATTTCACTATTTTTGATCCAAACTTTCACGAAACGTTTCAATTTCTTCAGTTTTTGTTTTGTTTTGTTTTGTTTTGACGGAGTGAAACGGGTGAACGGAAAGTAGTATTTGGACAATTTCCGGGTTTAATGAAAATAAAGAAAAGAAAAGAAAAGAAAAAGAAAAGAAAAGAAAAGAAAAGAAAAGAAAAGAAAAGAAAAGTGGAAAGAGAACGGAGAAAATTAACGTTGCCTCACGTTTAGTTTGACAAAAAGGAGCTGAACCGAAAAGACGCCAGTAAATTCCATAATTTAATAATTATGAACGGAAAACCGTAATTACTGTAAAAACAACGCGGTAGAAATAAAATACAACAAAACCGGCCGTAAAACTTATAATAGTCCGCAGAAAGTTAATGTTTATTTATTGATATGACTATTTTTTACTTTTCCTCTAAACAGGGCGGATTTATAAAAGAAGAGAAAGCGGAGAAAAAAAGAGATAAAGAAAAATAGATTTTCCGAGCGGAAAGAGGAAAACAGCGGGAATAATAATAAAAAATAAACTGCGGGGGAAACTTCGGCGCTGGATTATCGATGGTTTATCGGTTTATTGGTCTTAAAGTGGTTACGCGCCGGATTAAAATTGTGTTTTATGATCCTTTCATTAACAGAGGAATAATATTATGAAGAATTTTAAAGGAGTCGCTTTTTTAAAAAAAGTGACGGATCAACGTGGCGGAATAAATAATAGATATTTCCCGAGGCGTCAGTAAATAAATGGGATTATGTTGTGCACACGGAATTATGTACGGGAATAAAAAATAAAAAAAACGCCGTGGGTGAAGATCATACAGGACTTTTATTTTAAATGTTTGAAAACTTTGCGTTTGAACACTTTGTTTATCCCGTCAGTCGCTTTTTGAGAAAGGACTGTTTTTTTTTTAAATCTATTTATTTATTTAAACCGTCAAGTTAAATACTTTAACTGGACGACTTAAAACTATAAATAAATAAAAGCAGCAGTGGCAGCTAAGGCTTTTATTTTGGAGGGATTTTTATTCTCTCTCTCTTTTCTTAAACGTCAAAAGTAATAATTGATTAATTGATAAATAAAATGGAAATAATCAAAAGAGCAAGGGAATCAATGAGACGTGTCCCACCATAAACATAAAACAATGGGCCTTTTATTTTGAAAATATGGATTTTATACGTTTTAAGTAAATAAATAAATACTCTTAATAGAACAAGTTTAAGTAGGAATTTCTTTTTTCTTTTTTTTTTTTTGAATCAAAATCGAAAAAACTTTAACACTTGCTGGATGTGTTATGTGAAGTCAATGAATAAAATAAAAGAAAGATAAGAGATAGAGATAAATTAATTTGTGCTTTATAGGTCCTTCTTACTTGTTGGAATTAACGACCCTTAATACTAAATTAAAGATAGTTTTTTTCTTCACTCCAAAACAGTTACTGAATCTGACAAACTGGGATGATGTGGATTTTATTCTGTAATTTAATTTGGAAAAAAAAAGTCTTAAAATGTAAGTATATGACAAACAAAAACTCGGGATGTTTTGACCTGTTGCACTCAAAGGACCCAGAAATGTTAATACAAATACAAAAAATAAATTCAAGATTTTGGAGATTGTGGCTCAAAATTGATCATGACTAAATCTGACGGATGACGTGAGTTTTTATTCTGTGTTTTATTTTATTGGCCTTTCCCTTGGCTTGATTGCAGCTGCAAACACGGTGAGAATGGAAGGATAATTAGGCAGGAGGGAAAAAAAAAGAAAAGAAAAGAAGAGGAAGAAGAGCAGTGAGCGGCGGGGCGTTTTTTTACTCACGTCCCATCACTTCTCCTCGGCTCGGTTTAAATCTAAGAAGACGCCTCCAGCTGCACTTTGCAACGACAACAACAAGACGAAGCCACCTGTTAGCATGCTGTTAGCATCACGGAGCCACGCTGACGCTAATCTGTGATGTTATCAAGGCGGCGTTCGCTCACTTCGTCTGGGTTTTTTTTTTTTTTTTTGGGGGGGTTTGTGTGTGTGTTCCCGGTGGGGGGACGTGGAAGCCGAGGCCCAGCGGGACGTGAGGGTGGAGGGGGGCTGGAGGGGTTCTCGATTATGCATTCAAGCAAAAATATGATGCCGCTCGCAGCCCTTCAAATATCGTACTGGGATTACTAATCTGCAGCCTCTCGGGGAAATCCTTTAAATCAAACCCCCAGAGGAGGGGGAATTGTGATGTTGAGTTGGACCTAAACCAGAAAACAAAAAAAAGGTCCATGCAAAGTGAGGCCGTGGGGTTCCAGGTGCGTTCAGGTACCGTCTTCACGTGTTCGGGGATTTAAACCTCACAGGGTTTCGGTTTCTCAGCGCACATGGGAGAAGTTTGCCCCGCGGGCTGCTTTACAGGAGGCCCTTGTAACACCTGGGCTGGATGCTGGATTTGAACGCAACAGCCTTTGTGTCCTAAATATCAACGCGTTGTTTTACTGCCAACGGTCGACGTAGCTAAAATGATCCGAGCTGGATCTGAACCGACGCCTCGTGGTTGAAGCATCAGGGTCACCGACCTCCACTCATCGTGACCTTCTGCATACTTTTAGGACAAAATGTGTGGGAAAACGAAGTTTACGGTTAAATTAGCGGTTCTGCAGGTGATACCGTTCCTCCCTGTCTAGACCAGACCGCTCAGATATGGAAAATATTAACGAGGGATCAGCTTCGTCTGACACGCCGGAGCTCTTTGGTGTCATGGCAACAGCTTACGGTCATTAGCGGGGGGGAATCCCCGCCGAGCTTCGTGTGTTTGCCGAATGCTACCTGAGACCGAACCCTGTGACAACGCAGAAGCCGCTCTGGTGGGGGATTACCGATCGCTGGCCTCCCAGGCGGACACAGAACGACTGACGACGACGGTGTTGCGGCGATCGCGAGGGCTAAGCGAAGCAACACGGCTACCTGTGCTACACTGTTAGCCGGAGCTAACAGCTGCAGGGAACACTGGAGCCTGGAGACGGCCTCCGTGTCAAGGTATGACAAACATGCGGATGGGAAACAGGCTGCGCAGCAATTAGCATTGAGCAACTAGCTTGTTATGCTAAATTAGCACATCAGCTGAAGGTCTCCTTCCTGTGTGGCATCATTTCTGCTAGTAAATTTTAAAGGAACTTAGAGATGACAAACAGATTGCACGCTTTTGATGTGGGTGACAGGAAGCACGTATGAAATAGCAACGGTTGCTTTTGGACGCTGAGGAAAAACTAGCAACCAAAACATCGACCATAAACAGAAAGTCAAGGACGCTTAAAGGTCGGAGAAGATGCTAACATCGCTCATTTCCATAAAGCCAGCCCTCATTGCTGCTAGCTGCAAGAGCTAGCATCAACTTTCCACACGTCCTCCATTAGCTATCTACTAAATATCACCCTGCAGACAGTTTCCCATGTGGCAGCCATGTTGGCGGCTAGACAGATGGTATATAAAGCTAAGGCGGAATCCTCTAAACCCCCCCTCCTTCCAAGAGGGAGAATATCTGTCCGCCGGCCAACCTTTCGTTAAATATCTACGTGACATTAGCAGGGGGAACTCAGGCGGCTCTGTTCGCTGCTCATTAACCTGCACGGCGGCAGCAGCGGTGGCGGCGGCGGCGCTCCAACATTGCGGCTCACAGGTCACTAATGTTAGGCTCTCCTGAGGGATAATGCTGCCTGATAGCAGGAGGCTTGAGCCGCTCAGCCCGACCCTGTGTGGCAACATTAAGAGCCGCTGTTGGCCGGCGGCCACAGATTACGGCCCGGCGAGCGAAACGAGAGCGTCGATGTTTGTTTTCGTCGCCGGGGGGGAGGGTAGATTAGTTCTTTGATACTTTAATGACCGGGCGGACAAGATGGCGGGATCGTTTCAGCGGCGTCTGCGGAGAGATTTCAATGGAGGAAGCCAACGGATCGGGCTCGAGCTGAGAGGCCCAGAGGTAGCAGGAGTGCTAAAAAGCACAAAAGTAGCCTGATGGACTAATATTGCTGTGAACCACACTGTTTCCTGATTGGTAGCAATTAGCTTTGCTAGCATCCTGATCTTGAGCACGACTCCTAAGCGATGTATCGAATTATAAATGTACTACCTAAAAAAAAAGTCTCCAACCTGGTACTTGTGGAAAAGGAATACTTTGCTAGCACTGCATCAGTACCACTACTCGCTGCCACAACTGTGAGTACTTTATTTTCCTAGCAAATTATTTCTTTGGCATGTATCTGATGTAAAGCACACATCCTTTCTGAAGCTGAGGTAACAAAAGCGCTAATAGCAGAAAATTAAGTTTTAGCTCGGTTGCCTAATATTGCTTTTCCTGTTTTTAGCATTTAGCTTTGCTAGCGTGCTGATCTTTACCACGATGAAGATCTATCAGATTACAAATGTACTCCTAGAAAGTGATTGGTTTAGTGCGTATTTGATGTAAAACTCACATCCTTTCTGAAGCAAAGGTCAAATGTCAAGGGAACGGTGATGTCACACCACTAAGCCCCGCCCCTGAGGGAGAAAAGAGACGCTAATGAACGACGGCGGGGAGGGGGGGGGGATATCTTTGATCACTGGGAGGAACAAAAGCCTCGGGGCGTCGAACCGAAAGCAAAAACCCGAATCAAAAAAAAAAAAAATGTTTAAATTGAAAGCTGAACTTATTTTTCCAAACGTCCTGTTTCCCGTGACCTTGGAAACCATCTGACCTTGATGCAAACACGAACCACCGCATCCTTCGCTGTCCGGCTCGAGATTAGGATTACGCACACAAACACACACACACACACACACACACACACATAGCCTTGCAGCCAGCCATACATCTGGCCCTGAGAGAAAACCCCGACCAGCCCGAATCCCTGGCGTGCTTGATGACGTGTGATGTAATCGAGGTAACGACGCTGTGTGGGAAAGCGGAGGGAGGAGCGCTTCACGGTCCCGCAGGAAGCAGCAGGAGAGGAGCGGGGGCGGCGTGGGGGCGCCGGCCCGGCTACCTTGACCCCTCCTCAGGGGTCGGGTGAGGAGGTTAAGCAAACAGGTCGTCGGCTCTGGCAATAATCCCGTCCGAACGGCGGTTTCCCCGGCCCCTCGGGTGTCGGCGCGCAGCTCGGCCGCCATTCAGCGCCGCTACTCGCAGACAATTGTTGTTCTAAGGAAGCTGGGAGGGAACCCCCCCCCCCCCCCCGACCCCCCGACCCCCCCAAACACTTTGCAGGGTCGGCCATGTTTGCCTGCCTCGGACGGAGGACTTTTCCCCGACAGAAACCCAGAAGTGCGGCTGGAGACGCCGCAGAACCCCCGACGGCGGCGTCTTTATCCCGTCACATGACCTGGCCGAGTCAAGGAAAGTTCTGTGGTGGGATTATAAAATCAGAAGGGATTAGTTTTTATTGTTTGTTTTTTGTTTTAAAGTGAAGGGATCAACAGGAGGAAGAGAAACTCCTGACTTCCATTCATTTATTGACGGCATAAAATCCTGCAAGCGGAAGAGACCTAGAATAAATATTTGCATATTTATTTATTTGTATTCATTTATTATAACATCATTTAATTTACATTTTTCATTAACACATTTATATTATTTATATATGAACTTTTTATGCATTCATTAATCAATTCACTTTCATTTCTTTTTTATACTTCATTTTAAATTCATCCATTTCTCTTTCTTTCTTTCATGATTTAGTGATTCATGAATAAAGTTTCGAGTCAAAAGGAAAAGCGTTGAGATTAAAAGTAATTATAGTGAGAAAACACATGCGGTTGAACTTTATAGAACATTAGGGCGTGAGTTAATATTTGGACTTTTATTCTGATATTTAACACTTTCTTATGTTTGATTTTAGAGCATATTTTTGGGTCGGCGTCAAAGACAAACGTGGACTTTATAACAAAGAACGGTGAGAACGTGGGCTCAGTCTTGATTATGCACGCGTGTGTGTGTGTGTGTGTGTGTGTGCTGTTTCAGCAATTTAACAGTGTACTTTTGCTGAGCCCAGATCATTTTTAATCCTTGTTGCGTTATTCATAACGTGAGATGACATGATTATTCATTTATTCTTTCATTACCTATACTACTCATTCTGCGGTCGGGGTTGGCGGGGGGGGGGAAGCTGGAGCCAATCCCAGACGTCATTGGCCGAGAGGCGGAGGTCCCCCTGGACCAATCACGGGGCAACATATAGAGACGTCCAAGTATTCACCCACTCATTCCCACGTCACCTTTCAGCCTCTCAATCAACAATTCCCACTGCATAGATTGGAGCGATGGAACGCCGCCCTTCCTCCGGTTGCTGTTTGTTTAACATGAATCCACAGACAATTAGGTCAGTGGATGCCGCCGTGGATTCCTGCACGGTTGTAACACCCACCCACTCCTCGCATAAACAAGCGCGAGGAGCCGAGGCGTTCTCATGGCTCTGGTCATGTGTGACCGGGTAAAAAGCAGGATGGCGAAAACAGAAAAGCGATTGAAATGCGAGCTGGAAGGTGGAAGGATTTTTTTTTTTTTTTTTGTCTTTTTAAACAGGCGTATCGCCTCCACGCTACACCGAACGCCACCCACTCCCCGCTAATGGTCTCCCTGGCTTCCCGCCAGCAGCACCTCCACCCGGCGGCGAGCAGGACACCTGCTTCACCCGTCCTCCCTCCGTCGGGCGCCGCTCCTCCGCCTCCTCCTCGTAAAAGCGTCCGATCTCCAGAAAAGGTCAGCGTCGCGGGGGGCGGCCATTTTTTTTCTTTTAAAGATGGCCGTCAAATTCGCTTCCTGCGAGTCCAAGCCTTTGGAGAACTCAGACGCCGAAGATCCCCGATGTCTCGGGGGGCGGAGGAGGAGGAGGAGGAGGAGGAGGAGGAGGAGGAGGGGGTCCGTCTGGTCACGCCTGGTCGGAGCCCCATGCGGGAGCCTCCATTCAGGAGCACCGGTCTGTTGCCGGCGGGAACGTCGGAGGGGAGCTTCCGAGGTCCGTCGGAAATGAGACGTGAGCTGCAGGTGCGGCATGAATGGAAAGGGGGCGGAGCTTCCAACCCGGCGAGAAGAACCTCATACGTTCAGGTGCTCCTTGGAGAAAAATGCGGAAGACGCGGATCTATTTGACCGGAGATTCGTGATTCGTTCACTCTTTCATGGTTCATAAAGCTCTCATTGGACATGCAACCATTCACCCTCTCATTCATACCCTATACAGAAACATAAATATTCACTCACGCATCATATGGATCCATAATCAATCACTCTCTCATTTATGCGAAGACATATTACACTTCACTCGCTCATCAACAGGTTATTTAGACGTGCATCCTTTCACCCTCTCATTCACATGTATGAATAAGTAACAGTTCGAATCACATGTGAAGTTATAAACCATGCAAGGATTTGCTTTGTAATGCTAAGCTAGCGTCCACCTAACGCTAGTATTCTTGTATGTGCTACCTCTGGTCTCTCAAGCCAAAGGCTAGCACACGAACGGATCGTTTGCTAGCGCCTAAACATAGGTTGTTGCCGCACAATAAAGGGTTATTCCATAGTTATAAACGCTTTTAATGCCATTGGTGAATTTGAAAGACGCTCTGTAACATCAGCTTTAGTTTGTTTTGGTGTTTAAAGGACGCATTGGAATACATATGGAATCATGGAAAGCAGATGTTCTGCAGAAGGAACATGAAGACCAGGCGTCCACGACCAGACCTGTCCCATGCCGACGTCGGAGGAACGAGCAGCTGCTCCTCACCTCCTCCCCCGCTTCCCTTCCCCTCTCGCTCATTTCCATAAAAGTGACTTCACCCCTGGCGGTGCGTTGATGGTCTGTTAGACGGAGATGAGTCTCCGCCGCGGCGCAAACCAGAATGCCGGGCGGACGCCGCGAAAAAACCGGGGCGCGATGATGCCGCTCTTCCAGGAAAAACCGCAGAGGAGCGCTCAACACTTTCCAACCAGAAACAGACCGGCGAGGGATGAGCGAAAACGCCGCCCGTCGGGGGTCGGGGGGTCTCTGATTAAAGTTTCGGGCCGGCGCTGTATGCAGGGCGGCGTGATGAGCTGGAAAATGTCGACCTCCGCGAAGATTAGCGGCGTTCGTCACATCCCGGGACATGTAAACACAGGCAGGACCCCTCGAAGGGCCGGCGGACTAATCACTACCAGGACGGGCGCTTCGTCGGCTCGGGTTTCTCCTCCGTGACATCAATGGCGGCGGCGGCGGCGGCGGCCTCGCCAGCCTCCAACAATTATCTGCCACCGCCATTACGAGTACTTTCTGAGTTTTCCGATACGTTCTGCAAAATCTTCACTTGACTGACGCCGGAATGGACGTGGGACAAATCGTCCCGGTGAATGACGACTTTAAAAAAAAGAAACCCTGGCGCCCCCTGGTGTTTTTTTTCCAATTGGTTTCTGTCTTTTCAGCTGTCGCCACGGTTACAGACGTTGAAACAGACCCAGGGTTGCAGACCAACACACGGTTTCGGCGGATTTAACGACTGACGAGCGATCCCTCGCACGCTTCGTGATTCGTCGAGCCGACTGGAGTCGCCTGAACGCATCACAAGAACAACCACGTCTAAGAGAGATTAGAGGGTTAACAAACATGGCTGCACCTGTTAGCATAGCTTTCTGCCGTGAACTTTGGTCCAGTTTGGCTTCGCAAACCGTCACCGGTCGCTATCGTATTTTTAGATATTTCAGCTAATTTCTGTCGTTTTCTGATGCTAGTTCCTCTTTTTCATTGGCCGTCGGGCGCGTGTCAGCAGTCAGGTCGGCGAACAACACACACCTTGGTTGACAGCAATTGACGCCAGGTTAGGTTTGTTAGCTCACATGCTAACAGGTTTCTTTACCAACTAGCCACGCCAACTACCCCCAACTTGCAACGCCCACTGGTGCCAAATTATAAAACTCTTATAAAACTCAACTTATAAAACTGAGCAAGCGCTCCTGTGACGGCGTTAGTGACGTGGCTCACTTCCAGCCGACATTCCAGATTCACAAAAAATGCCATTGGTTGAAACTATCTGGCACATGGAAACCAGACCACCTGATGCTGAAACCCCAGATATTGTCTGTTGAGATTACTTACACACACACACACACACACACACACCAATGTTACCCATCAAATCTCAAGATGGAGGATTACAAGGCCTCTCCAGTGAGTCCATTCAAAGGCGATTTAAGGATATCGACTAGCCGCTGCACAAACACCACCGCTGTTATATTATCTGTGAGACTACATCGCAGATATTCCCTGTAATACAGTTATTCTGCGTGGATTATTGGAAGGCGCGGCTCAGGGAACTTCTGCAAATTGGTTTACAGTCTATTTGCTGCAGAAATAGCAGCGCAATTCTGGACACAAAGTACTCTTTTGTACCTCGATGTCGCACATTGAGTATTTAAGGGTATACATGGTGTCCACAAATTCGTAATTTTGAACAAATTAAGTTGGACGAAATAGTATATAATACTGAAAAGGCTCGGCTAAATAGATCAAATAGGTCATGTATAAAGCACATCGCTAACATACTCGACACATGTTTTGATGCTAACGTCAACGTCACCTATTTCCAGTACATACACGTAAAACTCAAGCAGCATTCAAGTTTGTGCACGTGTGCGGTTCCTGGCTCAGTTGAATTTCGCCCCTTTATAGATAAATGCGATACCTTGTGATCACATGACCGTGACCGATGATGTAATGTTGAAGAGTTGTGTCACCTAAAGGCGCTTCCTGACCATAAC
Source organism: Fistularia commersonii (assembly GCF_037954325.1). Classification (NCBI taxonomy): domain Eukaryota; kingdom Metazoa; phylum Chordata; class Actinopteri; order Syngnathiformes; family Fistulariidae; genus Fistularia; species Fistularia commersonii. Next base: position 24,879,889 of record NC_141285.1, read on the forward strand.
TCCGGCATGACTTGACTTGCTCCGCTCCTGGATGTGGGCGCCGTTGTCATGGCACACTGGAGCTAAACCGCCGTGATGTAGTTTTTTTCCTGTGACCCTGAACGCACCATTAATGGAAGCGACGATGAGCTCGCTGCTTCTTGTCTCACAAAGCAAAGGGACAGCCAGATTAGCTAAGTGCTAACACACATGCTAACATCTGCTGATCCAAATGGAGTCAACTGCATCTCCGTCATAGAAGACGCTTTAGTTTTATATCCATAAACTTACCGTCATATCCTAAATTTTGATTTTATTCTATTTTAGATGCCTGGTGAGACAAGAGTGTTTGTGTTTGATTTTTGGTGAGTCGCTCCGCCATCCGTTGAAGCCGCATGACGTCACCTAGCGTTCTGGTTGGTCTGTTTGTTTGTTCTAGGACTGTCCTCCATGCCCTGTCGCCATGGCGATTAGGATGCCTCACCGCTCCTGGTTTTCGGCTTTCCATTACTGATCACCGGGTTGGACCTACCAGGCTGTCAAACATCTGCGTATCTTAACTTTGTTCACCCAGAAGGGGCCGCCCAGCTGCAAATCTTCGTGACAAAATCCAACAGAATCAATCCGAATCTACGAATCCGCTAGTAGTAGTACTACATCTTTCCAGTTTTTACTTCTTTCCTACTCATTGGTTTAACAGCCTCAAAGCGCTGGTCCTGTGACTGCGGCCCTGAAAAGGCGGCCACAGATTTGCCGCAACCCAAGTTGCTCGGCCAAGGTAAACAGCAATGCACACACACACACACACACACACACACACACAAACTGAGTGTGATCCTGAGTTAGCGCCCGGCAAGTAGAAACGCCTGAGGAAAGCCGCCGCCGATCCGCATCAGGCGTTTCCAGTGTTTTGGGGTTTAGTCAGTGTCTGTTTCTTGGCAGGACGGTTGCGCTTGGCTAGGCCGCAGTTCAGCGGCGGCGGCGAGCTAGCATTAATATCACCATCTGTCCCGCAGGGATTTACCGCGGTTTACTGATCAGGATCTTACAAGCTGTTTTCAATAAACATATCCCGGCATTTTCCAAACAAGGCGCGGCAGCGACGAGGCCCCCTCCTCCTCCCCCGCGCCAAAAGGTAGGGCCTCATTTCTCGGCGTCCAGAGCCGGCGGTCGAATGTCAGCGCGTTGTGATTACAGTGGCGTTTCCGTCTCGGGTTGCAAAGCGCCGCAGGAAGCGAAGAGCAGCCGCTAATCAGCTGCAATGCGGGAGGAGAGCTGCGGCACAGATGGACTGCGGGTTCGGCTTTTTTTGCGCGTCGTCACGAGCGAGAGGAGTGGTCACTCGGCCCGGGTGGGAGCTTCTGGGTCAGCGGGGATTTACTCGGATCAATATCCACAGCGGGTTTTCCCGCCACGGCCATTTCTAATCCGCGCGACACACATTTTTTTTTTTTGTTTTGTTTTTTTATTTTGAAGGAGCCGCTCATGATCTGATTCTCTAAAGCCTCCTCAGGGCAGGCCGGGTTGGGCTTCTTGGCAGATGACCGACGGCGCCAGTGTCGACCCACTCGTGAAAAAAGGGGCGTACCATTGCAGGAAGCAAGAACAAGGGAAGTCAAACATAGATAGGAAGTGATGGTTTGTCCCTCTGCAAGTTGCTGCTCCAGCGACGCTAACGTCATTACATGCTATTGTCAGTAAACGCTAACGTCAAAGAACGCTAATGCCAACAGATGCTCTGGTCAATAAACGCTAATGCTACGGCGACTCCACAGACATGGACGACGCGCCCGGAAATGGCATGGCGAACCCGGGTGATTAAGACTGCAATCCCATAATGAGCCGCAAAGTGCGGGATTATGGATGCGGGATGACCGCTGCTTTTTGTTTTTATGACATGAACAGGCGTTCATGTTAGCTGATACCTCCACAAAACCACCTGATACTTTAATAATAAGTTGTTTTTTTTTTTAAATTTAATTATGAAATAATAATTTAATCCAATAATCTGGGGTTTTAACAGTAGGGCGTTTAACAAAGCAGTGGGAACCAGAACCTGGCTCCTCAACCCAGCTAGGAACACAACAAGAGTCAGGTTCACTCAGAGAGAGCTGATTGGATGGGCACACGCATGGGGCGGAGCTAACGACCGATACAGGAAGTACATACAGGAAGTAGAAGTAGCTGAATGGCAGGATACCGAAATGCAGACGGGGGGAGCGGGCAGCTAAAGAGCAAGCAAAGGACAGGTGTTAGCATTAGCTTCTCTGAGAACGTCAAGACGAGAAGGTTTGTAAAAGCGCCCCCTGCAGCGCGGGAGTGGAACCACAGGCTAGCAGGAACCCGAGAGTTGAGTAATAAACGGCGGAATGCTAGTCACTTCCTGTTAACCGACCCGCTTCCTGTGAACCTTCCAGCAAATAAGGATATATTGACGCACCTGATGAAGGAATCGTGGTCACAGTTTCTCCTGCTGCTCCTCTGTCCTGGTTGGTGGGCTTCGGCGTGGGTCTTGGAGTCCAACCAATCGGTAACAGGGACGCCCCGGCGCTGACCCCGCCTCCAGCACACTCATCCTCTCCTTCCGGGGACAGGAAGTGCACGTTTATTCATTCAGTCCTTCAACACTCAGATCTGTGTTGAAGCTGGAGCCAATCCCGGCCGACATTGGGCCGAGGGGCGGGGCTTAACCAGGAAGGGTCAGCTGTCAATCAAAAGGTCCACACACAGAGATATCAGACCTTCTCCCTCTTTCTCACTCCTATTTTGGAAGCTTCAATGAACCTGCTGACTGTTTTTGGACTGTGAGAG
>NC_141285.1:24885178-24895178 GCF_037954325.1 Fistularia commersonii
CACACACACACAGTCAACTATTCAGGTCTGCCAAGAAAAGATCACGTACGAACAAAAGTAATCCAGCCGCTTGTGTTATCTCTTTACATGGGGGAAAACAAAACACACACACACACACACACACACACACACAGAAAAGTTATACAGCTGCGCTTTCACTCAGCCCCATGGGAAGGACACTTACACAATTGCTCATTTATGTGTACATGTTTTTGCTCACACACACACACACACACACACACACACACACACACACACACAGCGTGATGTGACACAGTGTGCTTTATCCAGACAGAAATAGAATTGAGGGTTGAGAAATCACACACAAGCCCTCTGGGAGCCGACGGAATGACCGACACTCTAAATGTGCGATATAATACTTCTGTACTACGACTACTACTACTACTACTCTTAGTGGTAGTAGTACAACTACTACTACTAGTAGTAGTAGTAGTCGCAGTACTGGTAGTGTATGGGGACCGGGTCACCATAGTCAGACGTCAGACTTCACCTTTAAAACCTATGACATCACACTTTTTAGTACGTTCGTTTACTGTGTGTCTGTAACCGTGTGTGTGTGTGTGTGTGTGTGTGTGTGTGCGTGCACATGCATCCACGCTCATGTCACAACATGCCGCCCACGCCAAACAGAGCGAGCAACATCACCGTGGTAACAATCACAAAACTTTCTTTACACAGAGGAAAAATAACAACGGACCAATGGTGTTGTTTGAAATTCGGTCATGTGACCCATTCAGGAAGTGTAAGAGAAATGCCACACGTCCACCACAGGTTCACGCCGTCTCTCGGGTGACCACGACCCCTGACCTCCCGCCGCCCCCTCCATCCATCCACAAAATATCTCTGCGACTGCTATCGAGCTAGCTACATCTCACACGGGTTGCTTCCTGGCTAGCGCCACGCGCTATAACAGAGTAATCTGCTCGCCATCGACCTGCAGAGGAGACGCATGCGGGAGGAAGAGGAGGGTGAAGGAAGATGAAAATTGAGCCGCAATTACACAACTTTATTTTCTTTTCAAGTTTTGATTTATTTTTTTTATTTATATGGATGTTCTTCACAATTCCTCCAGCGGTAAATCTAAAAAAACGTCGCTCCTGACCTCATCCCCGTTCCTGCGCCGCCTGCTCTCGGCTCTCCATAATCCCGCCCTTCCTCAGAGTCGGGCTCTCTGATTGGCTGTGACCGTGCACCTGCCGCAGCCAATAGGAGCGCGGCTTCCTGCGCCTCCACAACAAAGATGGTGGACGAGAATCTTAATCTTGGGCAGACGGCGGTGTGTTTGTTTGGAATGGGCCCCGATTTGCACAAGACATGCCAGGAGACATACATACACACACACACATGCATGCTCACACTCACACACACACACACACACACACACACACACACACACACACACACAACACAGTTATGGCTGAGTGCCAGAGTTTCCAGTCGCGCCAGCTGTTAACGACCGGCGAAGCGCCGACCACCAACGGACCACTCATCAAATAGGAACTGACTCAAACAATAGACACTCCTGGTACAAACACACACACACACACACACATACACACACACACACAAGCCCACGTGTGCATACATGCACACACACACTGGGGTCTCCGCCAGGGACTAACACAATGCTGTCGAACCAAACAGCATCTCAGAGTTAGATTAGAATTCATAGAGCAAGAAGTGTGTGTGTGTGTGTGTGTGTGTGTGTGTGTGTGTGTGTGTGTGTGTGTGTGTGTGTGTAATGCTGTTTGTTATTTCGCCAGCCCCCCCAAAAACAAGCAGAGTTCGACCAAGAATTTTCAAATTCCGTCATCATCCGATTCAATTCGTCCCGAGTGTGTTCCTCCGCTTCCACCGTGTTGGAACACGCCGTCGCCGAAGGGGGCGGAGCCACAAGCCAGGTTATTTATTTGATACATAAAAACATTAACGCGACGTTTAAATAAAACCAACCTAATCTGAACATTTAAGGTGGACTGAGGTTTAAGGTGGACCGGATCCTGCCGCTACGTCAAGATCTAACCCCCTCCCCCTGGAGAGCTAACGGCGTTTTTCGGGAAAACGTGTGCGCGCGCACACACACACACTCACACACACACACACACTCACACACACACACACTCACGGTTTCACTGCTGCTTAATGAAACAAGATGGCTGCAGCTGTAGCGTCAACACAGAGGTCACGGGGTGTGTGGAAACTGCTGGAGAGAGTCGGGTTAGAAAAATGGAAAGAACAAAAAGAGGGGGAGCCCGTGGAGATGTGTGTGTGTGTGAAAGGAATGAACAAACACACCCATGCACGCAGACAGGCCTGTGTATCTGCAGGTGTCGGCTCTCGCTAGCAGAAGAAAAGGCGGCGGAGAGTAAAAACGTCGTGCTTGGGGGCGGGGTGAGGAAAAGTTTCTCCCCTTCAGTTTCTTTCTTTCCTTCCACTGAACGAGACGATAGAAACTCCCAAAAGGAAAGAGCGACGCGCCGGCACAAAATGGCCGCTGCCTGCAGATGACGGGGCGCGATCGTCATGGAAACGCTGCACCAGACGGTGACCCCAGGACCCGCGTGCAATGAAGAGATGGGCCTGAGAGGAGGTGTGTGTGTGTGTGTGTGTTTCTAAATTCAGGAGGGGAGGGGGGGGGACTCTTTGCATTGCTCAGCTAGATCGCAAATTCATTCCTGGTTTGAGATTTTCAGAGTAAAAGTCTGGCGGCGACGGCGGGTCGAACCTTTTTTCCCATCGCGAAACGGCGTCCTCAACCGCGGTTGTTTTCCCGGGATTCGAAAATACGCGAAGGATTAGATTTTTGGGGATATTTCAAAATAAAAGTCTCCTTTATCGCCGGATACGGCGCTTTTATTTTTTTTTATTATTTCCCTTTTTTTTTTTTTTTTTTTTTAATCCCCGGGATTTGATTTTGACCTTATTTGACGGCCATGACGAACCAAACACATCACACTCAATATTACACCATGTGGATTATATATTTGACGAATACACTTATACATAAATAGGAGTCGAATAAAAGCCAGATTGGAATTAAATCTCAAGAAATTTAGACAATTGTTATATATTTAAACAGTCCGATCCTCCTTTCAGCGGCTCCCCATTTCAAAACTGCCGTTTTTAATTTCCAACCTCGACTGCGGGTCGCTCGGCCATGAAAACAAACAAAACTGATAAAAAAATAAACACCAAAAAAACTAGGAGAGGGAAAAGTGTGTTTTTGCGTCCCGGTCTGGATTCTGTTGATTCCAGAAAAATACAAAAAAAAAAGAGGGATGGTGTGGAAGGGGGTTGTTTGTTCCTTTTCTGGAGCAGCTGCTCCGGGCCGGCACTTCTTGGAACATCACCTGTCAATCATTACCAATGGGCGTGACCTCATCTGCCCGTCTCTCTGCGGCGCCGTGCATGTGTGTGTGTGTGTGTGTCATTCTAGAATATCTATAACATGAAAAAGTTGTAATAATAATGTAGCTTCGCTGCAAGAATACTAGTAATTACACAGCAATATGCCATGCTAACACGCTAACTAAGCGAGAGACAAGAAAATAGTTATTAATTGAGTCTTGTTTTGTGTGATAAATAAAACGTGTCAAAATACAACCTGATATGATCACTTAGAAAGAGGCGATTTGAGGAAATGCAAGCATATGTGTTATAATCGGCGATGATCTGGTCGCTATCTTGACGTGTGATGACGCGTTTATTTAACAATAATTAAGATCGTCCGTCCCTATAAATTTCCACCACTCGGATTTCTTTGGGTGTAGTTTTTATTTTTTAAATATTAAAAAAACAATGAAATTTTACGCGGCGTTCCGAGACGGCGAGATCTGTGTCGCAGGGCGTTTTCCCAGCGAGGCCCCGTCACCGAGCCCGGCCTCCTCGCCTGTGTGTGTGTGTGTGTGTGTGTGTGTGTGTTCTGCAGCTGCCGCGCTCTCTATTTGTTTGTTTGGATTCAGAGGTTTTGCCCTCCCGCAAAATCGGATGCATTAAAGTAAGCCCGCACACACACACTCACACACATGCAGAAATGAGAGCGCCTGTGTGTGTGTGTGTGTGTGTGTGTGTGTGTGTGTGACAAACGTCCCTCTGCCTCGCGGCTCCAGCTGGAAAACTAGCGTCATGTTGAAACTTGGGGGGGGTCGCCATGAAAACAGAAGCTGCTCATGTTTACCCGGCAACTTCTCCCGCTTTCTTCTGCCTCGACCCTAAACTCTTCGGAATGACGCGAACTACACGCGTGTTAATAAAAGATCTGTAAATAAAAATATATTTTGATTTTTTAATTCATTACTATTAAAATTATCGCCGGCAAAAAGCACAGAAAACCGCATTGGACATTTTATTGCATTGGATAAAAAAATGTCACAACACAATTAAGCTGTATTTTTATTGTATTGATTATTTCTAAATTATTTAGATATGAAGATAAGTGCAGAAAACGTAAATTAAGCCGAGAGGGCGAGAATTTGTTATGATGACCTTTGACCCGGTTCAGAGTGGGGTTGGACTTCGCCTCCTTATAAAAAAGCCGACTGACAACCAAACTTCTAAACTAAACTCACAGCGCTGAAAAAAACTAAAAAACAAATAAACAAGCGGAAAAAAAAGAGTTTCTACTTGAAAATACAACAAACAAAAAGTTAATTTAATTTATTCTCTGAAACCAGTCTCACAGTGAAGCTAAATGCTAATTCATTTCACATGTGATTGATGTGTGTATGTGTGTGTGTGTGTGTGTGTGTGCAAAATCCCATTTCTCATCAACAAAAATAAATTAATTGATTTAATTATGAAAAATGATGGTATCTATCCTGTATACGCACAAAAACAGTGACAAATATGAGATATTTATACACATCAAAATTATTTCATTAATTAGCTGTCGCTAAAAACAGTATATTGCTATGTTATTACTGAATATTACTATGTTTAATATTCAACGATTTCCTTCGGGATAAATAAAGTTGTTCTTATTCTTATTCTTATTCAGTAATTGAACTTAAATTTGGTAAATTTCCAGCATCGCTTTCTTTTCGGGGCCTCGGCGACAAGATGAATAAAAGAAAAAAAAAAGGGCCTGTTCAAAAAATAAATATATAAATAAAAAAATGAACACATAATTTCGGGGATGCTGGGATGAGGGCCTTTGGACGTGAGGTTAATCCCGACTTGACAGATGTAATCCAGGATGTAAACATTATCTGACTCCAAGAGCAGCAAATGAGATTTACACCTACATGAGGAGTTGCTAAGCGTGTGTGTATGTGCATCTGTATGTATGTGTGTGTGTGTGTGTGTGTGTGTGTGTGTCATGTTGATATTGTCCCCCCCCCACCCGTGGGTTGGTGGTGACAGTCAGGAGAGTGTGATGCTGTGACGGACAGCCTCTATAATCCCTCTTTAACAAAAAAAAAAAAAAAAACTATTTTAAAAAAAGTACTTTAACATGTACTTGTACTGGATTACCAACTGATACTTGGAGCAGTTCATGTTTCACTGAAGTAAAACTTCAAACTTCCTGCCTCTGCTGCCCCCTAGTGGCCAATAGGAGTCTCACCCCCCCGCCGAGGCCCCTTTCCCGCCCTCTTCTCCTTCCTCTTCGATCAATACCTTGAACCGATCGATCGGTTCCATCAGAACCTACTCTAGATATTAATAGCTCAGTAATTATAGTGTAATTACACAGTTACTCCACACACACCGCCATTTTGGCGTTTCACAAATTTCCCTGAAACGTCACGCTGAACTTTTCGTGGATTTTTGACGACGTCACACATCGCTTTCTCCCAGTGTGTGTGTGAGGTTCGTGCTTTAGATTACAGATATTATACATACGAAGATATACAAATTATTACGACCCAATCTTGTGTGGGGTTGTTTTTAATTTTCAAGCAACTTTTATTTTTGTCTAAGGCAATTTTTTTTTTTTTTTGTTTGTGTTTGGTGAAAATTTTCTGGCTTGAGTTCAGATTTTTTTTTTTAATTATTGGAAAAAAAAAGGTTTCGTGTTTTTAATTTGATTTAAAAAGAAAATAAAAAAAATATCCTCCAAATGGATTTTATTTTTGCCATTATACCAACAGATGCTGCTTCAATCCCTGACGCTTTTAAGTATATATATATATGCATTTTATATATACACATATATGTGTTTAAATGTACACATATATACATATTATATATATAAATACACAAATAGATATATATGTGTATATGTATATATACACACACACAGATACATAAGAATAATAAGAAAAAGAATAAAAACAAACTTTATTTATTCCGAAGGACATTGTTGTGCTAGAGTTTCAAGTAAGACATAACAATAATAAACAATAGTAGGGAATTGTATAAACAGTAAAAAAAAAAATTAAAAAAAAGGAGGGAGAGTAAGAAATACAAATAAAACTATAAAGTGTCAAAGTCAAGGCTATAAAGTGTTTTAAGGTCTTAAGTACAAAGATTTGATTTATGTATATACACACACACACAAACATATATGATGTAGACCCATTAAAATAGGTATTATTAGATATGATTCTATCGATTTTGAATGTATCTAATTTAGATGCAAAAAAAGCTCAACAATTACCACAAACACACACATTAAAATGTGTCTATATACCTAAAGTGTGTGTATGTGTGTGTGTCTACCGATGTAAAACTCCCGCCCCTTTGATGGGCAGGTCGGGGTCGCCATGGCAGCCCCGGCCGCCATGACGGCGTGGGACCGTGTCGCGAAGGGTCGGCAGATGAGCAGTGTGATAACTATGTTGTTACCCCTGAATAAGCGTCTGGCTGTGTGTGTGTGTGTGTGTGTGTGTGTGTGTGTGTCTTACCTGCTAGCTTAATCCTGCTCAAAAGCGATCCACCGGGCGTTTCCTGTCCGTCGGCCAATCAGGACGCAGCTCTCGGCTCTGCAGCGGCGCCGTCAGCCGGGTCCAGGGCTCGACGGCACGCCGCTGCTTCGCTGGGGACGACTGAGAACTCACGGTGAGGAAGTCCAAACACAGACACTCTGTCCTGACACACACACACACACACACACCAATGAGGAGTGTGTGTCTGACAGGCCCAGGAATGTCTTAATGACTCTGTGTGTGTGTGTGTGTGTGTGTGTCACCTCCTTTTCAGCCAAGTTTCTGCTCACTGAAGCTCAACACTGTGGATCAGAAGGAGAAGCGCCGATAAACACTGATCTAAGACAGAACGTGACCCTCCATGGTTACCACGGCAACGTGTCTTGAAGTTCTGGATGGCCGAGCTCAACTTTTTTTTTTTCCTCAGACTTGGAAAAATACTGCTTTCATTATTTTTTTTCTTCTAAAAGCCTTTTTTTCTATAATCCTGCAAAAATAACTATTAAATCCAGAAAATTATGGCAAATTTTATTTATCTTCTCTCTACCTGTTGTCAAAATAGCCGTGGTGCTGAGATCCTCCTCCGCCCCGTGCCACTCATCTGCAGGGTTCCTCTCCTCTGCCTGACATCTGATCGTAAAATCTCATGTTATACATTGTTAACATCTATTGACCATATTAGGAAAAAAAATCCCTCCCCACCTCCCTTATTACTACTTATTACACTGTTATTACACCGATATTACTCACATTTGCGTCACCATGGAACCCGGTTTGCTGATTTCCAGCCCGAGTGAGCGAAACTAGAAGGAGAGATAAAAAACAGGGAAGGTGAAGACAAAAAGACGAGTTAGAAAACAGAATAAAAAGGAATAAATGGAGTCAAGCAGAAACACAAGGAACCGCAGCAGACGTGTGTTTACTGGATGCTAACATTATAGAGAGGGTGTGTGTGTGTGTGTGTGTGTGTGCGTGTGTGTGTGTGTGGTGGGGGGGAGGAAGTAATTCCCTATAACGTAAACGTTTCTGCTAGTGAATGGAAGTCAAGTTCATAAATTAAAAGTCCGGCAAAGTGCGAGACTCTGTGTGTGTGTGTGTGTGTGTGTGTGTGTGTGTGTGTGTGTGTGTGTGTGTGTGTGTGTGTGTGTGTGTGTGTGTGTGTGTGTGTGTGTGTGTGTGTAGGTGTTGGGATGGCGCCCGGCAAGGGAGACGGTTTGGCGGGCAGCCAGGCCTGACCGGGGCCCTGAGACGTCCCAGAGAGTGACCTGGAGACCCGGCTGTCGCTCCGCATCAGCCTCAAACACACACACACACACACACACACACACACACACACACACACACACACACGGTAGCTAATGAGGTTAGTCAAGGTTGGCGGTACGTGTTTGTGTTTGCGTAGCGGCTTGTGTCTATGCAGTTTTGGATGAGTGTGTTTGGTGTGAGTTTGTGTGTGTGTGTGTGTGCTGGAGTGGGGGTGAATGTGAGGGATGGTGTGTGTGTGTGTGTGTGTGTGTGTGGGGGGGGGGGGGTCAAACCCCGTGTTTACGCTTGGCTCCCTCTTTTGGACCGATCGCTCATCTGCAACCAGATGGAGCGCCAACGGAAACAGGGGGAGTGGGCGGAGCTAAATCATACGGGCCGGAGCCAATCAGGCCACGCCCACAAACACGTCTCCGCCGCCGCTGACATCATCAGCTAGATGTCAGCTCCCCATCAGGTTCTATGGGATGTCTGCCTCACCGTCGCCATGGCAGCCAGGCAAAAAAAAAAAAAACAACAGGAAGTAGATGAGGTGGACAAGAACAGGAAGTAGAAGATGTGAACCACAACAGGAAGTAGAAGCGAACCATAACAGGAAGTAGAACACGAGGACCAGAACAGGAAGTAGAATATGTGGACTAGAACAGGAAGTAACAGAAGACTAGAACAGGAAGTTGAACTGGTGGACTAGAACAGGAAGTAGAAGAGAACCCTAACAGGAAGTAGCGGAGGTGGAAATAAATCACGCAGGAACCGGCGAGAACCAGCTGGCGAGTGAGACGGCAATGAAACGTTTACGATATTATTTGCGGTATCTAATTTATTACTATGTACTGACGGACAGATTCGCCTGTGACACCTGACAGACCTCACCAGCCTCAAAACCCACATCGCGGCGTGGTGGTCGGTTACCGGGGGCAACGCCATCCCCAAAGACCTACAGCCCCCCCCTCTTTATTTTTATATATTTCCACAAACGAGCGTCTGACCTTCAAACCAGCAACATTCAGGTCACATGATTTCTTATCTGACCTGCAGGCCTTGTTTACCCCTTCACTCTGGGCGCGCACACACACACACACACACACACACATCACACACACACACCATCCCCCTCTTGGCCCTCTGGCAGTTTGCTGCTGTATGGAAACACAGCTAACCCCGGTGCCCTTTGAGTGTTCCCGCTAAACCAACCGACCAGCCGACCAAAGCACCCATCTGTCCGTCCGTCCCCCCGCAGTCCATGTTCTACCTTTTGTTAATGGCTGACACACACACACGGAGCCCCTCTCTACACACACACACACACACACATACATTGCGTATTCCGTTCCCCCCGAACGCGCAACGACTTTCACTTGGTTCTCAAAGGTTGCAGCTTGAAAAATGATTAAAAAAGCTTGAAACGGATTATCCTTTTATAATGTAAGTATCTGAGTTTGTGTGATAACTGGATAATACAAGGATAAACAACACTATATGTAGAAATACTGCATTCGAAATGTTTTGATTGGCAAGTACTACAATGGGGTGTTTACATGTGTGTAGGTTTTATCACCAACAAAGTATTTGGGACAGTTTATGAGCCTTTGGGCGGAGCAGTACTTGCAGTACTACTGCAGTACTACATACATTCCTGTATAAAACATGAATAAATACTGCGAAAAATATCATATAACATCAAATACAGCAAGTGGAGTAGAAAGTACAGTGAGTACCTCAGAGAGGTAGTGGAGTGGAAGTATAAAGAAGTATCACATGGTAAGTAAAGTAAGGGTACCTCAAAATTGTTCTTCATCTCACTACTTTGAGACATGAGGTAGAGAGATGGCAGATATATAAATATAAAA
>NC_141285.1:24897678-24915178 GCF_037954325.1 Fistularia commersonii
CAACGCTAGGGAAAAGACGCTAACAGCAAACATAGCCTAGCACCTGCAAAGAATTATGGGAATTTGGTAACAGCTCCCAAATCGCCACGCAGGCAACAGACTGTCGTAGTCCTTGAAATGTATTGAAAATCTATCTCTCGACGCACGCCGGGGTTCCACCGCTGCCGCCCTCCTTTAGCGTCACCCTGCAACGTCAGCCTGACCCAGAAAGCCGCGAGCCTGGATGCGGATCTCATTCATCTCGGGAGGGGGGGGGATTTTCGGCGCAGATTACAAAGGCTCTGCCCCGTTTGTTTTGTAACAAGCATGTGAAGTCAACACTAATACAAAAGCCGCGGCGCCCAACTTCAAAATGCCAGAGGGACCTTTTTAGAGGCTTAAGGGCCGCTGAGCACATCCGACGCCCGGAGAGCCCGAGCTCCCCTAAGCTCCGAGGGCAAAGTACTTCTTTAATTGTTTGTTCAAAACCCCACTCCAAAGCCACAGAACAAAAAGCGGAGGGCGGATTATCCTTTTCTTTTTTTTTTGTGGGGAAAATTAAATTCTTCAGACGAGGCACTTAAACAGTTTTTAAGGGATGAAGAAGAAAAAAAGCGCTGTTTGTGGCTGGTGTGTGTGTGTGTGTGTGTGTGTGTTATCGGGGAGTGAGGGGATACAGGTAAATCTGACACACAAGTTGTTAATTGACCAGAGAGGTACTGCATTTAAGCTGAGGAGGGAACTTGCAACTCAAGGTGTGGAAAAATATGCAGCTACCTAGCTAACTCGAAAGCCAACGAACTACCATTGTGTCATCTTGCTAGAATGACAACATCATCAACACTGGTATAAATTAAATTGTGCTGTTTCACTAATGTATGCACTTAACCTGAGGAATGCGGTAGCAACCTCAATGTGGGAAAAATATGCAGCTAACTAGCCGGCTAACCAGCCAAATAGATAGCTAACTAATAGCATATAATTGTGTCGCAATGAAAAATGACATCAACACTGCTTGAAAAGTGCACTTGGTATGCAGTTAAGGTGTGAACCAACATGCAGCGAACTAGCTTGCAAGCAAGCTAACTAACCAACTAGCCAACATAACGTAATCATGCAGGAATGAAAACATGAACACTGACATGCATGAATCTGCACTGTTTCGTTAATGTTTGCACTTTGGATGAAGCTGCTGAGGTTTTGCAAATGTCCAATGATCTTAGCCAAACAAACACTGACCTGTGACTGACACTTGCAAGACTTACATAATCATAGTGAAATGGTAACAATTCTAAGCTAACCGTAATCAATATCTCTGCTAATATCAGACGGAGGCTAGCATTAAACATCCATCTCTCCAAGGCTTATCATTAATATAGTTTAAAGAAGCTAACGCTCGAGGTTAGCCCTCAAGCTAACAGGTGAATTGCACAGGATTATTAAAAATATAATATTAGCACAGCGGCGTGAGCATTCGGCCGCGGTAACATGAGTGAGCAGTCAAACCTCAGAGGGGATCAAGTTCATCATCCCCTTCCAGAGCTGTAGAGCTCAGGCGCTAAAGTTAGCTTCTACCAGGGCCGGTCTCCATTGTTAAAGCGAGGACGAACTCTTATTCCTGATACGGAAATGAGAGGGAAAACCAAAGAAGGTGTCATTTGCCAGAACGTGGCGGCCAATGAGCAGCAGTCCGGAAAGAAAATAAAAAAATAGGAAAGGGACTTTGGCCCATTAGCGGATGTTTTCGGACCAGGCGGGTCGTTCATCGGCGGGGTCAGGAGGCGCTCGCCCTCCTAACGCGCTGCGACTCGGCCCGACGCCCGGCTGTCCGCTCACCTCAGCCTCACGCCGACGCCCCGCAGGCGCCGGCTCCTTTATTTAAATCCTGCTTTACTTTTTTTTTTTTTTCAGGGATGGATGAAGATGCACAGGGCGGCAAAATTGCAGGGACCGCGAGAAAAAAACAACAACAAATCGTACATGATTGCATGGGCACAAAATAATGACCAGACAGCAGGGAAGGAGCAAATGGATAGGAAGTCCGGCCTTCGGATGTTCTGCTCCAAATGAGCATCCTGGTCCCGAGTCTGAGGGCGAGGAGGAGGAGGACGGTACATCACTGATTACTGAGGAAGAACACACTTTTAGACGCGTGAAACTTTTCTTAACCTAACACAAGTGTTAAACTGGGGGCGTCACAACAAAACACGATAATACCACTAATATAGTGTTTGGCAGTTGGAGTATCTTGATTGTAATTTTACTGTAAAGGACTACATCTTAGAAGTACCCAAGGTGTATTATAAGGTGGATACCTTCACCATCAAGTGCAGAGAAAGGGGTGCAGAACATTATCTATTTTGCAAAAAAGCGTTGAGATGCAAAATTGGTTAGTCAAGTCACATAACCGATTTTTTTAAATTCAAGTGCGATGGTTGCGTTTCCTGTTCCTGCCTGGACAGTTAAGTTTTAAAATGCATGTTGTGTTATGGGTGATTGAGCTCAGTAAGAAAAAACAAGAATGGGATGCAGCGTGGCGGAGCAACGAAGCAGCAGCTGCCGAAGCGCAATCAAAAAAAATCCACACAATTTGAAGGCGGCTTTCTCTGAACATTCTTTTTTTTTTTTTAAGTTCGTCAACCGGACAAGAACCAGGCTATTTGTAAAAGTTGCCATCCAAAAATAAAATACCACTGACACGAAGAACCACATTCGCCAATGGCATACTGGGCTAGTGTTAGCCTTAGCTAGCAACGACGCATAAAACCCGTTGTAAGGGATTGAAAATAAAACAGGCAGGTTAAAAAGGATACTAAAAGTGCTAAATAAAGTAAAGAGGCCTGAAATATTGCAGAAAAGCAGTACAAGGCATCAAATGGAAGTACTTCAGAGTACCTCAAGACTGCGCTGAAATACTTGGGGGCGTTGTCTTCACTGCAGCTGCCGCGGGTCAGCAGGGGGTCGTGTGAGAGTGGCGACAGACACACACACAAACACACACCAGGGGGGAGAATCTGATCGGTGATGTCATGGTGACGCCCGAGTCGGACAGGTGATTGATCGTTTCTGATCAATGGGGTGATTTATAGCAGGTTTTGGGGCTAACAACTCACCCGGGAGGTGGGGAGGGATTGGGATCATTTACAGTGCATCTGTGCCGGGTCTTGCTCGCTGCTACTGACACACACACACACACACACACACACACACACACACACACACAGAAGCTTGAAGTGCAACGTTGTTGACACTTCCTATCAAACAGAATTCTTGTGAGAATTCTGCTGCGTTCCATTGCCCCTCTCAAGATTTGAGGGAAAAACAAAAAAAAAAAACCCTTTTAAAAGCCTTTCAGAATTCCTTTATCAACCAGATGAAATAAATTACAGCTGCTGGGACTGAGATTGAGATTAAAAACATGCAAAACAAACAAACAAAACAAACACGTGGTCCCAGAATGATCGTGAAAACCGTGTGGATTCCCGGTCCAGATGGGGAGGATCTGGCGCCCCCTACAGTCGGAACTTGGTACTGCGCCCTCTCGTCTCGGTCTTTTGCCACAATTTGCTTTGTTTACGCCCGAGGGTCTTTGTTTTGAGGGCCCACAGTTCCTGATGGGATGAATCCAAATCTGGGGCAGCTTCTTTTTCGTCTTGGTCCAGGAGAGAAATTGGGAAAGTGACGGGTGCGAGGAAGCACAACGTCTTTGGCGATTCCCGCCTTTAGAGCGGACGCATCTGTCGGGGTTTTCCGTCCGGTCTGGGAGGAACTCGCGTCCCGCCGTCTGGAAACGACATCCTCTCCCGAGCCGAGGGGAGGAAAGCTCAATACCGTCGCTATGACACAACGTCATTTGAGAAATAGGCGTTGAATATTCGAACTGAGGTGTTGGGATTCGCGCTGGCGTTCAGCGTATCAGGGTCTGTACTGTCTATACTGTGATGGCGCCGGGGGCGGAATCCCGCCGCCGAACCGGAGCGGCGCCGTCGACCCCCCGAACGCTGTTCTGTAGGTGTGAGGGGGAGGGATCCCGTATCCGGCCCCCAGGCCCGGCACACCCAACCCCAACCTGGCGCCCGGCCGGACCGGGCCCTGGCCCAGCGCCCCCGCGTAGCTAGCGGCTCCATAGGCCAGCCCCAGGCCAGCGAAGGGCCGGTGTGCGTGGGGCCCCGGGGCCGGGAGCATCACCGGCTGCATGTTCCTGCCCGGCGTGTCGAAGGAGAACTCGGGCGGCGGGTTGCTCAGTTTGGAAGGCGTGGAGGTCAGGGGGTCCACGTCCCCTCCCGCCACCGACATGAGGACAGCAGGCAGCGAGGAGGAGGAGGAGAGCGTGGGGTAGCCGTCCGCGGGGCCCGTCGGGGCGTGGGAGGAAGAGGAGAGGGTCCCGGTCAGCAGCGGCCGCGTCCAGTCGTCCTTGAAGATCTGTACCGTCAGCGTGGAGACCAGCGGCAGCAGCCGGTTGGTGACGTGAGCCAGAACCAGCTGCTCGTTGGCGTCGCGGCGGATCCGGACGTGGGCGGAGCCGGCCTGGATCACACACACACGGGCAGAGGCGGCGGGGTGCACGGTTATTAACTCCACCCGCAAAAGAAGCAAACATGATCAATATAGCGATCCGCTCCAATCAATAACACACACACACACTTTAACAAAGAAACACAAAGACCTCACTTTGTCCTAATTTTTCTTTGCTCATGGAAACAGACTGAAAAAGTACTGAATCACAGAGGCACAGGCGCGCACACATGCATGCAGAGACACACACACACACACACACACACACACACACGCGCGCAAGCGCACGTCCCTCCCTGTGGGGCAGGCGTGCAGTCACAGGGTCAAATCAGTTTGGACAGCTGCTTTGTTAGCAGTGGGCCAACAACCAACAGTTGTGTAACCGCGGCAACATCGGCGACAACAACAAGGACCGCAGGAGCCGCGGCATCGATAACACACACACACACACACACATGCACACACACAAACCCCAAACAGCAGCAGCAGAAGCAGCGGCGGCAGGCCGGGGTCGGGGCTCCCCCTGGAGACAGACGGTGGAACAGCAGCCAACCCACCCCCACCAAGTCTGATGACAGGAAGTTGCCTCAAAATGAAGCTTAAGTTTAAATAAGCTGTCCCTTTTTCCTAAATTACAACATTCAATGTTTTTAATTTGCGCTACTCATATTGACAGGAGGCAGGAGACAGTCGCCGGGAGGTTCAGCCAGTCGCCGTGAAAACGAAGTTCACGTCCGGGTTCAGGACGTTCTCGCTCTGCACGGCGGCCATTTTGGCTCCTGTTTCCCAAGAGGAGGGAGGTTGAACCCGCAGGGGCCGGGACATGACGCTCAGATGCACTAAGTTGCCACGGATACAGAGGGGATGGGTGGGTGTGCACCTGCTGAAGATCTTCTCACCTTAAGGAGATCCCTGGATCTATTTCAGGGAGATATATTTCCCTGATGAGAACACTTAGGCGGAACCAAGCACCAACTTGACACACACGGGGGGGGAATCATCGGGGAGGTCGTGTGCATGAACTTATCTGACTGACACACACCAGTAAATGTACTCATTCATTTATTCATTCATTCATTCATTATCTAGATCGCTTCTCCCGCACCCGGCTTGCAGGAAGGGGGGTAAACCCTGCAGAAACGTACCGATAATTCATTCTTTCACACATCCCCTAGAAAAAAAAATTCACACGTCATGTAAAAATATAAAACCTCTCCATCACAGCATCATTCACACATCTGGACAGGTTAGTCTCCGATGAGACTTTCATTGAAACCTCCTGCATGTGTTTGGACACCAGGAGGAACCTGACCGAAACTTGCGACGAGCGCAACAAACTCCCAAACTGCCTCAAACTGCGGTTTCACTTCAAAAAAAAAAAAAAACCCTTCGTGCCAAGCGTCAGTAGAACTCGGGTCGAGGAGCTTTGAATAATTAATTCCATTTGGAGCGTGCTTCTGCGAAAAAACAAACAAGAAAAACCAAAACAAAGACAGATGTTAATAAGGGCGTGCGTGTTTTGCAGGCCTTCCGATGCCCGGACGGCCAGCTGGGCTTGTTTGCCGTCGCTACGGCAACGTCGGGACCGAGCACAACGACGACACCAATTTTTATTTTCACTGCAAAAGCGAAAAAAAAAAAAAGGGGGGGGGGGGGAAACGTCTCCGCATGGATGAGTCGTTCCTTCTTTTCGTCTGGGTGAGCGCCCTCTTCCCGCCAGCCAATGACAGCGAGGGACGGGAACACGATGGAAACACAACTCTGATACCATGAGGTCAGAAACAGGAAGGAGAAGGTGAAACATCTTTGCCAGCTGGGGATGAGACGGTGAATGGCTGTATGTCAGGATGTGATATGTGAACGAGAGGGTGAATGTATCTATATGATATGTGAATGAATGACAGAGTGAATGTTTGTGTGTCTCTATATCACATATGAATGAGGGAGTAAATGCATCTATATGATATTTGAATGAGTGAATGGTTGTAAGTTGCTATGAACTAGCAAGTGACTGACTGTGAATGAATGAATAAATGGTTTTGTGCGACTAAGAGAGTGAATAAATGAGTGAGTGACTGTCTATAGATTGTCTCAGAAAATTAGAATATATGGTTAAAGTTCTTTATCTTATGTGATGCAACTACAAAAACAAAAATGTCATATATTCTGGATTCATTCCATATCAACTGAAATATTGCAAGCCTTTTATGATTTTATTATTGCTGATTATGGCTTAAGCAAACTCAAAAACCCTATCTCAAAATATTATATTAATAATATGTATATCATTATATATTTTATATAATATTTATATATTATTATTTAAAATGTATATAATATTTATAATATTAATATCATGAAAAAGTATTTTTTGTTTTTTTTAACTGATAAGATAAAGAACTTTATCACAATATTCTAATTTTCTGACAGTTCTGTATATGATGTGTGAATGAATGAATGAATGGTTGTACGTCTGGATATGATATGTGAATGAGAGGGTGAATGTATCTATATAATATGTGAATGAATGACAGAGTGAATGTCTGTATGACAACAGAATGAGTGAATGATTGTGTGTCTCTATATCACATATGAATGAGGGAGCAAATGCATCAATATGATATTTGAATGAGTGAATGGATGTAAGTTGCTATACAGCATCATCTAGCAAGTGACTGACTGTGAATGAATGAATGGTTTTGTGTGACTAAGAGAGTGAATAAATGAGTGAGTGACTGTCTATAGACTGTCTCAGAAAATTAGACTATTTTGATAAAGTTCTTTATCTTATGTGATGCAATTGCAAAAACAAAAATGTCATATAGTCTGGATTCATTCCAAATCAACTGAAATACTGCAAGCCTTTTATGATTTTATTATCGCTGATCATGGCTTAAGAAAACTCAAAAACCCTATCTCAAAATATCATAATAATATTTACATAATTATATATTTCATATAATATTGATATATTATTAATAATAATTTATATAATATATATAATATTAATATCATGAAAAAGTATTTTTTGTTTTTTTAACTGATAAGATAAAGAGCTTTATCACAATATTTTAATTTTCTGACAGTCCTGTATATGATGTGTGAATGAATGAATGGTTGTAAGTCACCATATGGGAGATGAATGAGTGACTGTCACTATTTGACGTATGAATGAGTGTCATGTCATGTTGCCACGACAAGAAGATTTTGACAGGAATTCCCCACGACCTGGATGACTGAGAACCTCCAAAGATGAATCTAAATAATGTTTGTATAAATGAATGGATGTACGTCTCTATTTTACATGTGAATGACAGAGTGAACGGTTGAAAATATCTGATGTTTGAATGAGAGTTTCTCTACTTTCACCCCCTCCAGGTCACTCACTCACAGATGTCACCTTTTATTGCGATTGCGTTAGTTTCGTTGTCGCCCCGTCGTCTTTAGCGCTCTCGTCACCGAGTCCCGGTCAGTGTTCCAAACTAAAAAAAGGGGTCACAGTGTTTGTACTGCATGTACTATTAGGAAGCGGCTCCTCCTCCCCCTCCTCTCCTTCTCGCTGCTCCAGCCAGCCGTCAGAGGAGCTCCTGCGGCGCCGAGAGGATCCCATGCCGGCGCGGCGAAGCTGCCGCTAAACTCCAGATCCTCTGCAGCCCCTCGGCTACGTTAGCCGCTAGCGTCGCTCTGCGGCGTCTCTTCACAAATTGCACAGGACGTCCAACAAGCTAAATAATGTCCTGCTAGCGGCTGCTTCCATACTCCAAACACCCTATCTTCTCTGCATCCTCCATCCATGAGGTTCTCCCCTCGACCTCCTGCCAGATCTTCACCAACCCTCCTCTGTCCATGTTATCTGCAGAACATCTAACATCTGCCGTTCCTCTGACAGACACTTCCTGATCCTCTCCATCCTCCTCACTCCCAAAGAGAACCTCCACATCTCCATCTCTGCTTCCTCCCGTCTTCTCCTCAACCTACTGTGCTCCTGCTTGTATCAAACCCCATGAGCGGAAGGAGGACCTTCACCCATCTCCGACACGGGACGTACCAGCGATCCGAAGCCCACCGTCCAGAAGTGCTCGTTCCGAACCTCCAGCACGCCGTCCAGGGTCGACACCTGATTGGACGCAAAGGGGCCAATGAGAACACACGAGAGGATGCAGGTCATGAAGGTCGAGGACGAGGTTCTGCGGTATCTTCATGCAAAGAACACGCGTTTATCTATTTACAAAACACCAACATGCATCTTGTAGTAAAGTATTTCACCATTTTGAAGGACGGTGGAACCTGGACTCGAGAGTTTAACTCGCCCAGCTCGGAACTCAATCTGCTCATAATTTGGTTTTCTTTTTACATGTTTTTAAATAAGAAAAATGTATTTTATGAATAAGAAATAATGTATAAAAAAATAATAATGCATAACAAAAGAGAAAGAGAAAATCCGGTTTTACGATGTGACTTTATCTTAAATATCAGAGGAGGTTGTAAGAATTCATGCTCTATCCTTAACTTAACGCCTCACACTTAATGCTATGATGCGTTTCTAAATGTAACTTACACACTTTGCTACACTTTATGGCGAAACTTCATTTATCGACACAGTTAATGCCGTCCCTCTTTTTAAAATCATCAAACCGTCCCCCGCTTGGCTTTGAATGACTCTTCCGATGCTCCCTGTCTTCACGGATGAGTCCACAACACCCCTCGCTCGTGTTTTTCCATTATTTTTTTTACAACCAAGTGGCGGGTGGCTTTTCCGACTGTTTTTAAACTCCACGTCGGCGTCAAGCGCTCGTCCCGCTACTAACTCAGATCTTATCATGTAGCACAAAGCTAAAAAATCCACGGCTCGGATCTTGGGAAGCTCATAGGTGGCTGCACTCAGAAGTCAGGGTTCCACTGTAAATATGATTATCTTTAGTACATGGGTTTATTTTATCCGTGCCGGTCGTTTCCATTTAAGGTCATTTAAAGGGGACCCGACAGCGGCCTTTTCTCGGATTAAAATGTCCGACGCCGCTCTGAGAAAACGATTTAAACACACGAAGATGCTTTGTTTTGGCGGCGCTCTGACGAATTAATTTTTTTTTTAAAAAACATCACCCTCAGGCTCACTGTCGCCGTCGGTGACTCACCTCCCGCAGGAGTTTGTCCAGCTGGCCGATGACGTGCGAGGGTGTGGTCTGCGGACGGCGGCGGCAGAAAGGTTAACTTGAGGTGCTGAAACATGGTGGAGATGAACAGGAGGCGGTGGAACGGCGTGGTTACCTGCAGCAGCACTTTGCCGCTGTAAACGCTCATGGGGTACATGGTGCCGAAGGTCATGAGGGCGATGGCGACGGCCGACGCCGTGTCCACCGCGTTATAGTTGCTGGGACGAGAAATACGTCATCAGATCATCTGCAATCCGCTAGGAGCGACACTCAAATATGAAGGTGGAGAATAATTGATTAAACATCCAATTCATAGTCAGTAAATGTTGACAACCTTAAGTGATGTTTATGATAGTAAAACAAATTTCTGGGGCCCTAAAACAGAGCCCATCTGTTATTTTGAGCTGTCTTGATTCTCCGTCATGCTAAAAACGTGTTGTTTCGCGGGCGCCACGGTGGTCTTACTTGATCTCTATGAGCATGTAGGTGATGCAGAGGGACAGGGCTCCCGCCATGTTGATCAGCACGAAGGGGTTCATGCGCGGCAGCAGGACGCTGCTCAGGCCAGGGATGATGCCGCACAAACTGTGGACACACACAAAACACGGGGGGGCCGAGTTATTTTTCCTCAGTAAACTTGTCCTGTACGGGGGCGCTGGAACAGAGGGGCGGGGCTTTGCCCGGACCGGACGGCTGTCAATCACAGGGACGCGGGGAAATACGACCGTTCCATTTTTCACTGAGGACGAACCGCCTTCTGGACTGTAGGAGTCGATATGGGCTGAGCTGGCCTCCCCTGGCTAGCATGCTCCCGAATTGTCAAGGAGGTCAAAGGTGAAATATCAGCCTGTTACGGCTGAGGAGGGGGCCGCCGACCCCCCTCCCGTCTGTTTGTCTTTGCCATTAGGCCTGTAACCCGACCTAATTGACGCCACGGGACCGGCGGGATCGGCCTTGTTTTGTTTTTTGCTGCATGATCCGCCTCTTTGGTCCCCTCAAACACAAACCAAGAACCTCCAGCCCGACGCCTTCTGTGAGGACCATGAACCGAAACTACATCAGAGAGACCGCGAACACAAACTAACCCTGGCGAAAAATACCACCATCTGGACAATTTAGGTTTTCCTGCATGTTTTGGATTGTGGGAGGAACCAAGAGAACCTGAAGAACCCGAGCAGACACCTGCACGGAATTGAGAATAAGCGAACCTATGAGGAGGAAACGCTGCTAAGCTGATATATTTATCCACTGAGTAAAAACTAGCCAACACGTGTTGATTTTGTCTTGTCTTCACTTTGACACTTGAATAAATAAATGACCATATACGGAGGTGTGGAAGCTGCTGGACCTTCAGATGTTTACACAAGGGCTCCAATCAAACACACTCCGTATTATTGGTCCTGAAAAGGAAAAACACAAGAACCCGATATTCAAACTTTAAGAATAACATCGCCGCAGCTGTTCCCGGAGGCCGACGTGAGTAAGTTCTCCCTGGTTCTCCACCGGCGGGATGATCCAAAAACCTAAAATAAATAAAATAAAAAAGATTCTCCAAAAAAAAGTCGCGACCCCCGTGGGTCTCACACACACACATACACAGATACATACACAAACACACACACACACACACACGGCTCCAGTGTTCCTGGAACCAATTAACGGGTCAATGAACACATCTCCGGGCGCATCCAGCCTCTGTCTGTGTGTGTGTGTGTGTGTGTGTGTGTGTCAGATTGAATTTCCAATATGTCAGAGGCCAGCGCCGCCAAGCCGCGGCGGTCGGCGGAGTCCGGCGCTGACACAAGCGCGGCGTGGCGGCGAGCCTTCAAGCCGCCGCGAGGCGTTTGTCATGAAGCAAAGCTCAAAAAAAAAAAAAAAAAAAAAAAAAAAGAAGAGGGGGAAAAAAAAAGAAAACAAAAAACGGCGACGTGGATGTCAACACATAATTAACATCAAACGTGTCACTCGGGGAGGCACATGTTGGCCGCGGGGCTGAACGGGGTCGAGGAGGAGGAGGAGGAGGAGGACCGAGATCCTCCCGACTCTGCGAACACAAACTTTCACGTCAGTTGCGAAGCTTTGTTTCGCCCCGATTGTAAATATCATTATTTCGAAAAACTCGCCGGGCCACACGAAGTTCCCGATGGCAGCGACGTCATCGACCCCCCCGTTGCCACGGTGACTCAGGATATTTGACGCGGCAGGACGTCCATCAGTTTGACAAGTCCCGCCCCCTCGTCGCCATCCCCTCCCCGCCGCCGTTCCTAGATCAGCTAAGTGATTAGTGACAGCTTGTCGCTGATGGATATATTCAAGATTAGTATGAAATTACAGCGGCCGTGACACATATCCATCAGCAAACTGCTTCCAGGAGCCTCAGATAAAAATCGTTTAAAAAAATCATAAAAAATCTTTAAAAAAATAAATCATAAAATCATAAAAAATATAAAACATGTCTATGTAAATCAATCATCAATTCATGATTTATATGAGGGTTAATAGGCTACTGATTTTCTAAAAATATCAATAGAAACAAGAAAAAAACATAAACTATATCTTAAAATGAATGACCAATAAAAAAAACATGAATTACTATAATGCTTCTGATTTACTGAATCATGCTGGGAATGCAAAGGATTAAAAAAGTTACAATAAATAAATAGAATAATAAATTATAAAATATATACACATCTATAATCAATAAAAAATAAATAAAATCGGGTTTTAGGTTGATAGGTTGTAATGCCACTGATTTTCTAACACTTGCAGGAAAAACAGAGGATTTAAAAATGAAACATGAAATAAATAAATGAATAAAAGAGTGAGAAGAGATGGGATGGAAAAGTTCTGGATGAGACTGACAATCCCAGCGAGTCCCTAATCTCTTGTCTTGATGCATTGATATAATTTGACATGTGACCCCATGTGTGTGTGTGTGTGTGCGGGGGTTAATCCAGACACATTGCAGACAGAAAGCGGTGAGGGGGAGGGGCAGGGGATTAAATGGGAGGCAAACAAACACTTGATACCGCGCTCTGTTGGCTCCACACGCCGCTAAATAATGAACAGACTCTCCGTGTGCCGAGTCAAGACTCGGAAAAACAAAACCCCGAAATCGCGCACACACACGCACAGACAAATAAAATAAAAACCCATCTCCCTTCCGCCCTGCTGGCAACTCGTCCCCGTGCAGACACAGAGTTCAGGCCGTGTGGCTGGTAGGGCTGACAGAGCAGCAGGCTTTATATAACCCTGTTGGCCTCCAGACCCTGCTGGGGTTAAAAGGGGACAGCCTGTAACACACACACACACACACACACAGACCTGTGGAGGATACACGATGTTTCGCGTCCCTCAGTTCCCATGATGCGCTTTTGTGTGTGTGTGGGTGTGTGTGTGTGCGCGTCCGGAAACAGAGGCGAGTCACCGCTATGCTACGTCGTGAGGATCATACGTGTCCCCACAACATGAGGAATAAGCGAGCGATGCATGCGCGCACACACCCACACACACACACACACACACACACATGCACAGACAGTCAAAGAGTAGAAACTAGGCTGGGATGTCCTGTTCATTTGCCCTCTCAGCCAATCACAGCTCAGTTCTGCTGCAGAACTCGCCAGGCTGTCGCCCCGAGTAACTTGCGGCAACTGAGCTGCTGACTGCATAAGTGTGTGTGTGTGTGTGTGTGTGAGTGTGTGTGTAAGTGCGTGCGCATCTCATATAATTCACCCTCTTCAGACGTGCGCTTACACAATGGGATATAATATTCTGCGCGACGGTAGACGCTCGCTTTTCCGTCTGCTCCGGTGTCGGGGTGCGTGTTACCGCGGTAACGTGGGGAGAGAAAGAAAAAAAAACCAAACAGATGCATAAATAAAAGGGTCTGCGTTCACCAAGAGAGAGATCAGGCAGGTTTTAAACACGAGGTTGCTTTCCATTTCACCTCTTCGTGATGTCACCTCAACAAACACACACACACAGCTGTTGGTGTATCGTGTGTGTGTGTGTACAAAATTCTGAATCTGATGAGGAGATAATAGAAGAAAATTCCTCTTTTGATTTCTAAACACAACACACAGACTCGCATCCCAAACTGGCTCACCGCCGCCGCCACTTTGGAGCGAGTGGTTGGTTTTCAGGGGTCTCATCACCGCGGATTATAGAGGGGAGCCCCGCTCTGCCTACCAAAACATGGCTGCCGCCGTATCGAGCAAAAATAAGAAGACGCGCAGATCTGGGGACGATAATTGCTTATCATTCCCGTCCTCGTCATAACGGATCTCATCCAATCGGCGGTTCTGATTCACGCGTGACCTTTGAACCCTGAACCCCGGTCGGGGGGCGTCTCGTGTTCCCTTTAGGAAGAAATACAATCTGGTCGCTTCTCAGAAGGCTGATCGACGTTTGCCTGAAGCCACGCATAGGCCCCGCCCCCTCCACCTGGGTGACCTTTGACCTCAATCGGACATACAACACACAATGCAAGCAGCTACATACACATGTACGGGTCGTTTAACTGATCCTGGAGTGTATGTGTGTGTGTATGTGTGCTGAGTCAGCGTAAGTGGATCCTTCAGGGAGGTCAAGTAGGGGCGGCGGGGGTCCCACAGTGGGAGGCAGAGATAAGGGCGAGGACGACTGATGATGATGAAGATGATGCTCTCACCTTCTGCTTAGATCGGCCACATGTTCCTGGAGCCAACTGCTGCTGGCCGCTGGGGGGGGGAGAGGGAGACGGGGAGGGGCAGAAAGAGAGAGGGGGGGTAAATGACAGGTATGCAACCGACGCCACCTGCTACCTGACGACTCTGACCTGCGCTGCCTTCAGAGAACATCAGCTCTACAAGTGATTTGCAAAAACATCTACACTCGATTTTCCCACCTCAAGCAATACATTTCATTTCATCAATTAAAGACATTCATTCATGATGCTGATGATTTTACTTCCCAAAGCATATCCTTGGCAACAGAGCAACTGCTTTCATAATTGCATTCAACCACTGACGCCGTTTCAAGGGAAAATATTCCCTTACTGTTACGTGTGGTGATGAAACCCGCCACTGTCGGCCATATTGGCTCGAGACGCTACACTCTCCGGCGGGCCGGCGCTCTTTCACCTTAATCTTTTCTTTGTGTCAAAGATGAAATCTTTGGGAGGGCCCGACCAGAAGAGCCCAGAAGTTTTTTTTTTTTTTTTTTTCGTGAGGAGGAGGTGGGACCCGATCGCCCACTCATCTTTAAAAAAAGATAAGCGTTCTTTTGCTCCGCCACATCGCCCTACCTTTAATTTTTGACGACGCCGCGAGTCCCCGGGACTCGGCATCGGGTCAAAGGGCCTTCACATCTCATACTGCTCAGGCCGCTAGCGTGCGTGTGCATGTGTGTGTGCGTGCGTGTGTGTGTGTGTGTGTGTTTAAAAAGGGGAGGGGGGAGAGAGTTGTGTTTGTTTTGCTAACAGGGTGAGTCAGTCTAAACAAACATTTTAATGGAGTGACTTATTTATGATCTGTGTGTGCGACGAGAGCGTACCGCGTGTGTGCATGTGCGTGTGTGTGTGTGTGTTGGCATGTCTCTGCTCGCATGGCCCCCTGGCACATTACATTTCCACTGTCTGGAACATGGTTGCGTAATGCACTTTTAGTCTCGCTCCATCAGAGAGAGAGGGAGAGTGTGTGTGTGTGTGTGTGTGTGTGTGTGTGTGTGCGCGTGTCTATGAGAGTGTGTAATGAGTGAGAGATAATGTGTGTTTCGGCAAAGTTAAGTGCCTGTGTGTGTTCCTGTGAGTGTGTAGTACCATCCCCCTCCCATCCCAAAATGTCAGATGTTAAGTGATGTTGAGACTGCTTCGAACGCAAGAGTAGACAGCTGACACACACACACATGCTTGCGCGCACACGCAGACACACACACACACACACACACACACTGACCTCATTCATGGGTAGACTGTTTGTACAGATAGTGAGTCAGCTGGGGGGGAGAAAGAAAAGGAGACGAGGCACAGGAAGCAAAGGGAACAAGCAGACAAAATATAGAGTATCTGAGCGGCTAACAAAGACTAACAAAACTACTGGTGAGCGGGCAAACACACACACACACACACATACACACGCGCACGAATGCATGCAATGCACATCACTGCTGTGGGAGTAGCATGGCAGGTGTTGATGAAGATCCTGCCCCTGACAGGAAGGACAGGAAGCTCCGCTCCTTCATTTCATTTTGGAATACCAATGTACCACCCTCTCATTTCCGTCTGCGCTCATCTCAATCCACCTCCCCCTGCTGGCTGGCGTGTCTGTTGAGGTGTGTGTGTGTGTGTGTGTGTGTGTGTGTGTGTGTGTGTGCGTGTGTGTGTGCTCACACGGTGTAAGTCCGTCTGCATCAGCAGCAGACTGAGTTTCTGTGAGGTTGATATGTCCTGGAGTCAACCCTGAACCTGACCCTGACCCGGCCTCCCTGTCTGTGTGTATGCCCGTTACACAATACACTGCGGGCTGTGAATGTGTGTGTGTGTGTGTGTGTGTGTGTGTGTGTGTTTGGTGACATTTGTGTGAAAAGTTTTTTGTTAAATTATGGGATGGGTTCTGTTTGTGACTCCTCTGCGGCTGGGAGAAAGAACCTCCCGTCTGGAGCTCAGAATGTTGAATATGTGTGTGTGTGTGTGTGTTTGTGTGTGTGTGTGTGTTTGTGTGTGTGTGTGTGTGTGTGTGTGTGTGTGTGTGTACGCGTGCACGTAACTCCCCGCAGCAGGGCTTCAGGGACTGCAGCCAGAGGTCAATGATACCATCATTTGAATCCAGAGAAGGAGATGGTGGAGAAGGGGCTTTTCCTGCAGGTCCTCCCTGGACCTGCTCCGAGGCGCCATCTGCTGGCAGAGGCTCTTCAGTACAAGCCAGGACCTCCACACGTCTTGGGATTATCCACTGGTTCCGCGTGAACTCTCGCTTTTGAGAAGTTCCAGTTCAAAATCCCTTCTTATCCTTTGGAAAGACCTCCCGTTGTGAGCCTCTGCATCCACCTCTTCTCGATGGTCTTTTCGATTGTCTCTCTCCGGGAGCTCCAGCCTCAGCGTGTTCCTACCCGGATCTTCACCGTCCCTCGTCTGGAGGCACCCAAACCATCTCAGCCTGACCTCTCCGACCACAAGCGTCGGGAATTAGCCTGGCTCGGGCTCACGGCAAAATGGCTGAAAAATCCCTAAACGTTTTATTCCAGAGACAAACCCCCACCACTGCCGCTTTCCCAAAAATAATCCCTCAAAAAGAGATATTGTAAAAAAAAAAAAAAAAAAATTCCAAAATCAAAACAACTTATTGATTTCTGCAATTAGGAGGGGACTAACCCCTGATCCGCCCCTGATTTGAAAATGATCTGCTAAAAAACAAAAAATATGTTTTTTTATTTCCTTTTTTTACTTTAATAATCCCCCCACCCCAACTGCCACCCAAAATAAAACAAAAGCCAAAGTGTCCCCAGTGGGGGCGCGGATTACCGAACCTCCCAATGTCCAGAGAGGAAAGACGGGACAAAACACACAAAAAGCCTTCAATCCGCGCTGTCATGCTCAAAACAACGCTTTTTCCATAATGGAAAATACAAACATTGAAAAACAACACACACTCTGGTATCAGGTGCGCCGGTGGAGCAATCAAAGTGCATGATGGGCCGCGTTGGTGTGAACTTGGAGGGAAAGAGTTCCAGCGTACCTTCAGACACGTAGGCGAAGGGCTTGTTCCTCACGGACAAGAGGGTCAACAGGTTGAAGAACAGAGCGACGAACGTCCCGACCAGCAGTCGTCCGCTGTGGAGGGAAAACAGAGAGGCGGTGTGGGATGCAATGATCT